>NC_088242.1:16485836-16598336 GCF_036934945.1 Oncorhynchus masou masou
AATAAAGGTGAAATAAAAAATAAATAAAAAATCGCACCGGGCTATGCCTGCGCACCGGGGACACCGTGTGCCTCTCGGCATAACGCGGTTCCTGCCCGGTCCCTCTCTCTCCACGGTAAGCACGGGGAGTTGGCTCAGGTCTCCTACCTGACTTAGCCACGCTTCCCGTGTGACCCCCCAAGACATTTTTGGGGCTGCCTATCAGGCTTCCAGCCGCGCTGCCGTGCTGCCTCCTCATAACGCTGCCTCTCGGCTTTCACTGCCTCCAGCTCTGCCTTGGGGCGACAATATTCTCCCGGCTGTACCCAGGGTCCCTTGCCATCCAAGATCTCCTCCCAAGTCCAGGAGTCTTGAACCCGCTGCTCCTGGGTAACACGCTGCTTGGTCCGGTTGTGGTGGGTGTTTTTTTAACGTTCGTTGTATGAATGAGAGGACCAAAGCGCAGCGTCGTAAGTGTTCATCTTGATTTTTAACACGAATAGTGAACAGTGAAACAAAAACAATAAAATGACAACCGAACAGTCCTGAACGGTGAAATAAAACACAGAACAGAAAACAAACACCCACGAAACACAAGAGGGAAAAGGCTACCTAAGTATGATTCTCAATTAGAGACAACTAATGACACCTGCCTCTGATTGAGAACCATACCAGGCCAAACGCAAACACAACATAGAAAACGTAACATAGACAACCCACCCAACTCACACCCTGACCATACTAAAACAAAGACATAATAAAAGAACTAAGGTCAGAACATGACATTTTGACATGTATGCTTGTGGAATTTTTGTTGTTTGTTGTTGTCAAGTGACAAGGCTAGCAATCTTCTATGCTAGCTTATGATTGGAATGTAGGCCTATGCTAGTCTTCTTTGTATGCTTCATATTCATGTACAAGAACACATTTTGCGAAAAACCTTTCCCACAGAAATGTATGCAATTGACACTACACTAAGCCCCACCCCCAATGGTTACTGTTGCAACCTCTGACACAATTTTCCCGGGAAGTACAATTCCCATGTGAAATCCCCTCACAATGATCTCAAATTGTGTTTTTAATACACAGTGAAATTAAACACAGACTACCCTGTTGCTTCACGTGAACTTGGTAAAAGGAAGGTTGTTGTTATGCTAGTCTAATAATACAATATAATTCTATTTACCTCAGGTTTATATATATATATATATATATATATTTTATAATTCACTGAGTTGTGTACTTGTCTTAATTGTGATTTGTTTCCACTTCGCCAAAGCGGATCACTTTGTTATATTACTGCAGTAAACTTGAAAGTATTTGGTGTTTACATGGTACGAGCAATGGCTTAATTTTACAGCTCTCTTACCCCATACCTACCCTATAAATGTGAAGTTGGTATCATGAAACAACAGGGTAAAATCAAGGACAGATTTGTTGTCCTCTTCGTGGAATCTAATTCTTTAAAACAAAGTTGTCAGGACCCGGTTACGAACCTGGGCCTCCGGAGTGAGAAACAGTCACTTAACCAACTGAGCCACGAATAGTCAGCAGAACCCAGAAGATGAGGCAGACACAGCAGTACTTAAGACGGTGTATTTAATAAAGTAAAAAGGAGAAGTCCTTAAATACAAAAAATGGCAAATCCAAAAGGTGGTAGGAATAGCACAAAAAGCCTCAAGAGATACTCAAAAACAAAAACAGAATTCCACAAGAGCATCCACCGGAATCGACAAGAATACACAGAACACTAGGGCTGGGTGCTAACATACAAACACAGAGCACAGAACTGAGGGAAACTAAGGGTTTAAATACAATCAGAGGAAAACGAGGCACAGGTGCAAATAATAATGGGGAACAAGGGAAAAAACATAAGGTCAAAAAGCACAATGGGGGCATCTAGTGACCAAAACCCGGAACAACCCTGGCCAAATCCTGACAGAATCCCCCCCCCTAGGAACGGCTCCTGACGTTCCTACCAGCTCTCTCAGGGTGGAGGGCCCTGAACTGACGAATGAGGTCAGGGTCCAGGATGTCTTTGGCAGGAACCCAGGAGCTCTCCTCGGGACCGTAGCCTTCCCAGTCCACCAGATACTGCCAGGACCGCTGCACCCGGCGGGAATCCAGTATCCGATGGACGGTATAAGCCGGCTGGCCTCCAATGACACGAGGCGGAGGGGGAGGTCTGTCTGCCGGGACAAGGGGAGAAAAAACAACAGGTTTTAACAATGAAATGTGAAATGTGGGATTAATCTTAAGGGATCTGGGTAAGTGTAGGCGATAAGAAACTGGGTTAACTCTCCTGGCAACCTTGAAGGGACCGATGTATTTTTGGGACAGCTTGCGAGACTCCACCCGTAGAGGTAAGTCTCTTGTGGAGAGCCAGACTCTCTGGCCGGGGCGCAGGGTAGGCCCGGGACGGCGACGTCTGTTGGCTTGTTGTTGGTACCTCTGTGAGGAACGCATAAGATTAAGACGGGTCTTCCTCCACATAAGCCGACAGCGTCTGACGAACTTCAAGGCTGAAGGCACTCTGACTTCTGCCTCCTGCTCCGGGAACAATGGAGGAGCATAGCCAAACTGACACTCGTGCGGGGACATACCAGTGGAGGAGGAACGCAAGGTGTCGTGCGCGTATTCGGCCCAAACAATAAAGGATGACCATGTGGACGGGTTGTCACGAGTCATACATCGGAGGGTGGTTTCCAGCTCTTGATTCATCCTCTCTGTTTGGCCGTTGGACTCCGGATGGTACCCTGAAGATAGACTGGCAGAAGCCCCCATGAGTTGGCAGAAGGCCTTCCAAAACCTTGAGGCGAACTGGGGACCTCTGTCAGAAACCATATCTTGAGGAATGCCGAAGACTCGGAACACATGATTAATTACCAACTCAGCCGTTTCCTTGGCAGAAGGTAACTTAGTCAGAGGGACGAACCTGGCCGCCTTTGAAAACCTGTCGATTATGACTAGGATAGTAGTATTGCCATGGGATGGAGGAAGTCCAGTAATAAAGTCCAATGAGATATGGGACCAGGGTCTGTGGGGAACAGGTAAAGGGTGAAGGAGTCCTTGAGGGCGGAGGTGAGAAGATTTGCCCTGGCAGCACACGGGACAGGCATTGACGAAAGTGGCAACGTCTTCTCTCATGGTAGGCCACCAGAACTTACGCTGGATGAACTCCAAGGTGCGACCTACGCCCGGATGACAGGTGAGGCGAGAGGAGTGCCCCCACAGAAGGACCTGAGTCCTCACTGCCTTGGGGACAAACAACCGATTGGCAGGACCTCCTTTCGGGTCCGGTTCGCTAGCTTGAGCACGTCTCACGGTATCCTCAACTTGCCACGAGATCGGAGCCACAATCTTAGCAGCAGGAAGGACAGGCATGTCCGTGTCATCTCGAATGGCAGGAGCGTAGACTCGGGACAGGGCATCTGGTTTGAGATTCTTCGACCCGGGCCGATAGGTGAGGATAAACTGGAATCGATTGAAGAAAAGAGACCATCTAGCTTGTCTAGAGTTCAACCGCTTCGCCTGCTAGATATACTCCAGATTTTTGTGGTCCGTAAGCAATTGAAACGGGTGAGAAGCCCCCTCGAGCCAGTGTCTCCATTCCTTCAATGCCATCTTAACCGCTAGGAGTTCACGATCCCCCACATCGTAGTTCCTCTCAGTCGGGGTAAGCCGGTGTGAGAAGAAAGTGCACGGATGAAGCTTCTTGTCTTCACCCCTCTGAGACAGGACAGCTCCAAAACCAACCTCTGATGCGTCTACCTCCACCACAAATGGTTCATCCGTAGTCGGTAGTATCAGGATGGGAGCAGAGAGAACGCGCTGCTTGAGTCCTTGGAAGGCCGTCTCAGCTTCTCTTCCCCACAAAAACCTTGCATTGCCAGCCTTGGTTAAAGCTAAGAGAGGGGCTGCCACCAAGCTGAAGTTCTTGATGAACTTGCGGTAGAAGTTTGTGAAGCCCAGGAAACGCTGAACTTCCTTAACGGATTTGGGGGTGGGCCAATCCGCTACCGCCCCTACCTTCCTGGGGTCCATTTGGACTCGACCGAGTTCCACTACAAATCCCAGGAATTGTACTCGGGATGAATGGAATTCACATTTTTCCGGCTTAACGTACAGATGGCTGTCCAGGAGGCGTTTGAGTACTTGTCTGACATGCTTAGTGTGTTCTTGAAGGGAGCTCGAAAAGATGAGGATGTCATCAAAGTAAATGAACACAAATATGTTAAGCATATCCCTAAGCACATCGTTTATGAGCGCTTGGAACACCGCTGGGGCGTTGGTCAGGCCGAAGGGCATCACCAAGTATTCATAGTGACCAGTAGGCGTGTTGAAAGCGGTCTTCCACTCGTCACCAGGTCTGATCCGCACAAGATGGTATGCGTTCCGCAGGTCAAGCTTAGTGAAAACAACTGCTTCCTGGAGCAGCTCGAAGGCTGTGGCCATAAGGGGTAGCGGGTAACGGTTACGGACGGTTATGGCATTGAGTCCCCGGTAGTCGATGCAAGGACGTAATCCACCGTCTTTCTTGGCCACAAAGAAAAACCCTGCTCCCGCCGGGGAGGTGGATGGACGCATGAGGCCTGCTTCCAGAGCGTCCTTGATGTAGGTATCCATAGCAGCTCGTTCGGGTGGAGATAGGGAAAAGATCCGACCCCTGGGGGGCAAGTGCCCGGAAACAGGTCGATGGGGCAATCGTAAGGTCTATGGGGTGGTAGCATGGTGGCCCTCTGTTTGCTAAACACCAGTTTGAGGTCATGGTAACACTCGGGAACTCGGGTCAGGTCGATGGATTCTAAAGACTCGGGAGTAGAACTCGGGATTTCTGGAAAATACAAGTAGCTTGGCACGTAGGACCCCACTGCTTGATAGTGCCCACAGACCAGTCGATGTGAGGGTTATGGCTGTGAAGCCAGGGGTATCCAAGGACGAGAGGGAACTCGGAACAGGAGATCAAATGAAAGTTCATCAATTCCTGGTGTTGTGAAACTGAAAGTCGCAAGGAGGTAGTGACATGAGTGACAAGTCCAGATCCCAAAGGGCTTCCATCCAATGTAGTGACCCTCATGGGTTCACTTAGAGGTTCAGAGGGAACGCCGTTCTCCTTCGCCCAGACACCATCCATGAAGTTACCTGCGGCTCCAGAGTCTACCAAGGCTTGAAGGTGAAGCTTGTGGTTGTCCCAGGAGAGGGTGACTGGAATGAGCAGACGGGAGTTGGACGGATGGGAGGAGGTTATGTTTCCCGTTACAGTTCCCCCGGTCTGTACGGGACAGAGCGTTTCCCTGGAGCCCGGGACACGTGGAACGGAAATGGCCCGGTTTGCCGCAATATAGACAGCGTCGCTCCCTCATCCGGCGGTCTCTCTCAGCCTGGGAGATGCGTCCAATCTGCATGGGTTCCGATGGAGCCAGCGAGGATAAAGGTGGGGACTCGGAGCTGGGACTGATAGGGGCTAGAGGTCTACGGTTGAGTTCTCTCTCTCAGACGCTGGTCAATGCGTGAGGCCAACTTGATCAGGGACTCGAGATTGTCCGGTGGTTCCCGAGTGGCCAGTTCATCTTGGATAGTGTCGGAAAGGCCTTTCAGAAAGCACACCGTGAGCGCCTCGTTGTTCCAGCCACTCGCTGCTGCCACCGTGCGGAACTGGGTGGCATAGTCCGTCACGCTGCGCCAACCTTGGTGGAGAGTCAGGAGCTGTTTGGCTGAGTCAGAACCACTGCTTGGGCCTTGAAACACTCGTTTGAATTCCTCAGCAAAGGCAGAGTAGCTGGCACAGCAGGAACTATGGGCATCCCACACAGCAGTAGCCCAGGCCAGGGCTTTTTCCGACAGCAGGGTGATGATATAAGCGATCTTAGACCGGTCGGTGGGAAACGACGAGGGTTGTAGCTCAAAGGAGAGAAAACATTGGGTGAGAAACCCTTTACAAGCACTTGGATCACCTGAGAACCGTTGGGGAGGTGGAAGACGAGGTTCAGCCAGGGGGTTAACTGCCATGGGTACGTGAATCTGAGGTACTGGGACGGGAACTGTTGCCGGGGTAAGACGATCAGATATTTGGTTAATGGAAGTCAGCATCTCCGACAGAAGATGACAATGTCTAGCCATTAAGGCCTCTTGCTGAACCAGGGCGGCTTCGTGGCGTTGGACAGTCTCCTGGTGGTGGGACAGCATGGCAAAAAGGTCCTGGGAAATGGCTGCCTCTGGGTTCATTTTTGGCTCTGTGTTTCTGTCAGGACCCGGTTACGAACCTGGGTCCCCGGAGTGAGAAACAGTCACTTAACCAACTGAGCCACGAATAGTCAGCAGAACCCAGAAGATGAGGCAGACACAGCAGTACTTAAGACGGTGTATTTAATAAAGTAAAAAGGAGAAGTCCTTAAATACAAAAAATGGCAAATCCAAAAGGTGGTAGGAATAGCACAAAAAGCCTCAAGAGATACTCAAAAACAAAAACAGAATTCCACAAGAGCATCCACCGGAATCGACAAGAATACACAGAACACTAGGGCTGGGTGCTAACATACAAACACAGAGCACAGAACTGAGGGAAACTAAGGGTTTAAATACAATCAGGGGAAATGAGGCACAGGTGCAAATAATAATGGGGAACAAGGGAAAAAACATAAGGTCAAAAAGCACAATGGGGGCATCTAGTGACCAAAACCCGGAACAACCCTGGCCAAATCCTGACAAAAGTGTTATGTAACACTACAACTATTGGGAGCTGAGCTACCACCACCTTAAAGGAGACTAAACAGTATATTTGCTGGAGTATTGAAACACATGATTGTGAGTGTAAGATCTAGAACAGATTTCTGTCCTCTTCATGGGATCTAACTGGAATCTACCTGGAAATAGAAACTACTTCATTTTACAGCCTTGTTACAACATACATGCCTAGCTAACTACAGAAAAATGACTTGGTGCATTATGTCTACACAATAATTAGACAAATTCATAAAGAGCGTCAGTTGATCTAAAAGTATCTCATATTTACATGGTATTAGCAATGGATTAATTTTACAGCCCTTTTACCTTGTACCTACCCTGTAAGTATGAAGGTGGTACCATGAAACAACGTAAGATTACAGCCAAATTTGCTGTGGTCTTTATAGGACAGAGTCATCCAATGTGGTGGTAATTCGCAACCGACTATGTTGTCAAATCAAATTTCATTGGTCAAATATACATGGTTAGCAGACGTTAACCTGTTATGGCTGCAATCCCGATACCGGGATCCATATGACAACTACCAGTGGAAATAGAGGGCGCCAAATTCATACCACAGAAATCTCATAATTACAATTCCTAAAACATACATGTGTCTGATATCATTTTAAATCTGTTCTTGTTGTTAATTCCACCAAAGCGTCCGATTTCAAATAGGCTTTTCAGCGAAAGCACTACAAACAATTATGTTAGGTCTCCACCAAACCACAATAAGCACAGCCATTTTCCAGCAAAATATAGCATTCACAAAAACCAGAAATAAAGATAAAATTAATCACTAACCTTGAATTATCTTCATCAGATGACACTCATAGGACTTCATTTTAGACAATACATGAATGTTTTGTTTGATAAAGTTCATATTTATATAAAATAATCTGAGTTTACACTGGCACGTTAGATTCACTAGTTCCAAAAACATCAAGTGATTTTGCATAGCCACATCATTTCAACAGAAATACTCATCATAAATGTAGATGATAATACAAGTTATACACATGGAATTATAGATATAACTATCCTTAATGCAACCACTGTGTCAGATGTATTTATTTTTTTACGGAAAAAGCAACCCATGCAATAATCTGAGATGGAGCTCAGAACATTAGCCAAATTAGCCACCATGTTGGAGTCAACCGAAACCAGAAAACACATGATAAATGTTTCCCTACCTTTGATGAACTTCATCAGAATGCAGTCCTAGAAATCCCAGGTCCACAATAAATGCTTGATTTGTTCGAAAATGTCCGTTATTTATGTCCAATTTGCTACTTTGGTTAGCGCGTTTGGTAAACAATTCCAAAGTCACAAAGCTCGTCCACTATAATGTGACGAAATGGCCAAAAGTTCTGTAACAGTCAGTAGAAACATGTCAAATGATGTACTGAATCAATCTTTAGAATGTTGTTTACATATATCTTGAATAACGTTCCAAGCGGAGAATTAGAATGACTTCAGATAAGCGATGGAACGCAGGTCCTGGCTGTGGTGACTATTTCCTGTGTCAATCGACCCCTCTTCACATTAGTGTCATCAGACAAAGTTCTATTGACTGCTGACATCTAGTGGAAGGCGTATGAAGTGAAAACTCATCCATATCTCGCTGTAATTTCAATGAGACCTTGGTTGAAAATCTGCGACCTCCAGAAAAAAAACAGGAAGTGGAATTTCTCAGGTTTTGCCTGCTATATGAGTTTTGTTATACTCACAGATATAATTCAAACCGTTTTACAAACTTCAGAGTGTTTTCTATCCAATACTAATAATAATATGCAAATATTAGCAACTATGACTGAGGAGCAGGCCGTTTGATATGGGCACCTTTCATCCAAGCTACTCAATACTGTCCCTGCAGCCATAAAAAGTTAATGCGAATGTGGCGAAATGTTTGTGCTTCTAGTTCCTAACAATTCCCCAACAACTACCTAATACACACAAATCTAAAGGGGTGAAATTTACTACGTGGTAGTAAATAAATAAAAATATATTGTGACTAACACAGGAGGTTGGTGGCACCTTAATTGAGGACGACAGGCTTGTAGTAATGTGTTTAATGCCATTCCATTTACTCCGTTCCGGACATTATTATGAGCCGTCGTCCCCTCAGAAGCCTCCACTGGTGACTAGGGATTTACATAGTAAGTACCTTGTACTTACATGGTTCTCAATACTACCCTTTAAGCATAAAAATATAATACACTGCTCAAAAAAATAAAGCGAACACTAAAATAACACATCCTAGATCTGAATGAATGAAATATTCTTATTAAATACTTTTTTCTTTATATAGTTGAATGTGCTGACAACAAAATCACACAAAAATTAGCAATGGAAATCAAATTTATCAACCCATGGAGGTCTGGATTTGGAGTCACACTCAAAATTAAAGGTGAAAACCACACTACAGGCTGATCCAACTTTGATGTAATGTCCTTAAAACAAGTCAAAATTAGGCTCAGTAGTGTGTGTGGCCTCCATGTGCCTGTATGACCTCCCTACAACGCCTGGGCATGCTCCTGATTAGGTGGCAGATGGTCTCCTGAGGGTTCTCCTCCCAGACCTGGACTTAAGCATCCACCAACTCCTGGACAGTCTGTGGTGCAACGTGGCGTTGGTGGATGGAGCGAGACATGATGTCCCAGATGTGCTCAATTGGATTCAGGTCTGGGGAACGGGCGGGCCAGTCCATAGCATCAATGCCTTCCTCTTGCAGGAACTGCTGACACACTCCAGCCATATGAGGTCTAGCATTGTCTTGCATTAGGAGGAACCCAGGGCCAACCGCACCAGCATATGGTCTCACAAGGGGTCTGAGGATCTCATCTCAGTACATAATGGCAGTCAGGCTACCTCTGGCGAGCACATGGAGGGCTGTGCGGCCCCCCAAAGAAATGCCACCCCACACCATGACTGACCCACCGCCAAACCGGTCATGCTGGAGGATTTTGCAGGCAGCAGAACGTTCTCCACGGTGTGTCCAGACTGTCACGTCTGTCACATGTGCTCAGTGTGAAACTGCTTTCATCTGTGAAGAGCACTGTCTCCTGGTAGCGCCTCCATGCTCTGGACACTACGCTGACAGACACAGCACACCTTCTTTCCACAGCTCACATTGATGTCCAATCCTGGATGAGCTGCACTACCTGAGCCACTTGTGTGGGTTGTAGACTCCGTCTCATGCTACCACTAGAGTGAAAGCACCGCCAGCATTAAAAAGTGACCAAAACATCAGCCAGGAAGCATAGGAACTGAGAAGTGGCCTGGTCACCCCCTGCAGATCCACTCCTTTATTGGGGGTGTGTTGCTAAATGCCTATAATTTCCACCTGTTGTCTATTCCATTTGCACAACAGCATGTGAAATGTATTGTCAATCAGTGTTGCTTCCTAAGTGGACAGTTTGATTTCACAGAAGTGTGATTGACTTGGAGTTGCATTGTGTTGTTTAAGTGTTCCCTTTTTCTTTAAGCAGTGTATATCATTATACTGAACAAAAATGTATTTCATGAGCTGAAATACACAAAAAAATGTATTTCTCAAAAAATGTGGGGCACAAATGCCTTTACATCCTTGTTGGTGAATCCCTCCATCTGACAGGTGTGGCATATCAAGAAGCTGATTAAACAGCATGATCATTAGACAGGTGCACTTGTGCTGGGGACAATTAAAGGAGTACTGTAAAATGTGTAGTTTTGTCAACACAATGCCACAGATGTCTCATGTTTTGCGTAAAATTGGCATGTTGACTGCAGGAATGTCCACCACAGCTGTTGCCAGATAATTCAATGTTAATTAATTTCTCTTCCATATGCTTCCTCCAACGTAATTTTAGAGAATTTGGCAGTACGTCCAACTGGCCTCACAACCACATACCACGTGTAACCATGCCAGCCCAGGACCTCCACTTTCAGTTTATTCACCAGCGAATCGTCTGAGACCAGCCACCTGGATAGATGATGAAATTGTGGGTTTGCACAACTGATTTCTGCACAAAACTTCAGAAACAGTCTCAGGGAAGCTCGTCTAGGTGCACGTTGTCCTCACTTGGGTCTTGTCCTGACTACAGTTCGACGTCATAACCGACTTCAGTGGGTAAATGCTCACCTTCAATGGCCACTGGCATGCTGAAAAAATGTGCTCTTCACGGATTCCAGTTTCAACTGTACCGAGCAGATGGCATTGTGTGGGCGAGCAGTTCGATGTAAATGTTGTGAACAGAGTACCCCATGATGGCGTTGGGGTTATGGTATGGGCAGGCATAAGTGACAGACAATCAAATCAATTGCATTTTATCCATGGTGTCATGACTGTCCATGAGAATCCAAATAGGTCCGATCAGGTTTGCAATGAATAACTTCAATCAGACCCCCTCTGACCCGCAGAGGGGGGGAGGAAATAACTAGTGGTAATTAACAACTCACGTCTTGTTGTAAATCAAGGGGAGAAGATTCAGGTCTCCCTCTCCCAGATTCACCAAAGGAATGTACTTTGTTTCAATATACCTTTCCCACCGAAACTCTAACACGTTCAAAAGCGAATACTGGAACAATATTTCTAACATAGGATGTGGGGAATGGTCAGAGACGATCTATATAACACTAATGTAAATTTGTTTATTATTTTGTGATGTCATTTAAAAATCTTATAAAGGAAATACTGTAACTTGGAAAGTATACATCCTACATATACAAAGTGTCCATCCTATGTGTTGGAAGCACCCCTTTCGAACAAACTGTATAAATGATGGATAAAGAAATTAACATAGCAGACCAGAAACGCATGAAGCAGCAGTTGCACGTTTAAAGTAGTTTTAACTTTGAATCTCAACACAAGGTAGAGACGATAAAGTCCCCTCCCGGACAACCACTAGTATGGCTGATTAGTTGTCCTAAGTAAAGTATCTTCAAAAGCAAATTTAAGTAGGACCATTCTGCTACTCTGCTCAAACCATCATATTACGCTACTCTCCACCCCACAGAGGAACCATCGACTTGGCTGGCTAGCCTATCTCCAAAAGAAACATATTTAAGAATGAATGGAAGGAATGTCAAATCTGTTGTTCTGTTTAGGACTACACAGAAAGTCACCGGATACCAAACAACTACAGAGAAGGACAACAGTAGAAGACTTGTCAGAACCATTCCGGACAATCAGAATCTTACAAGCATACCGTGAAAAGGCCGAACTCCCTTTCCAAGGCTGCCCTGTTCACCGAGAGACCCCTGCTAACCCAGGCATTTCATGTAACTACATTCATGATTTCTTACTCAAAGCAGGCGGCGGTTCATGTGCAAAGTCTATGGTTACTGAAGGTGAGAGTAGTTTCTGAAAGTACAGATGTTAAGCATCTCTGTCCCCCTCTCTCTCTCTACCACTCTTTTGTAACAAGCAGCCATGTTTATGTCATTCTAATAGGGACCTGTTTTAATGTATTCATTCTCCAGTCAATAACTGGTGCAAAATGTATAGGTTTATCCTGTGTTCCCATTTAATTAGCTACTGATCCATAAGCAAGGCTTGCATTTTTGCAGATGCAAGGAGGTTACACCTGTTCAGAATGATCATACAGTATGATATGAGCTTATGATGAATTTGACTGTTTATAGATGTGATAGGTAAAGTCCTTATAGAGTTTGGTATGGTAACTCTTTAAAGAACCGCTCATGGTACCCCAGATCCTAATGAGTTAATTGTCTCTGGAGAGATCTGAAAATAGCTGTGAAGCGATGCTCCCCATCCAACCTGACAGAGCTTGAGAGGATATGCAGAGAACACCCCATAATGACAAAGCGAAAACAGGTTTACATTTTTTCATTGAAATGTATTACAAATAGGAAACAGATATACTTTATGGAAATACGTATTCAGACCCTTTCCTATGAGACTCAAAATTGAGCTCAGGTGCATCCTGTTTCCATTGATCATCCTTAAGATGTTTCTACAACTTGATTGGAGTCCACCTGTGGTAAATTCAATTGATTGGACATGATTGATTGGACATGGAAAGGCACACACCTGTCTAAGGTCCCACAGTTGACAGTGCATGTCAGAGCAAAAACCAAGCCATGAGGACAAAGGAATCATCCATAGAGCTCCAAGACAGGATTGTGTCGAGGCACAGCTCTGGGGAGGGTAGCAAAAAATGTCTGCAACATTGAAGACCCCAAGAACACAGTGGCCTTCATCATTCTTAAATGGAAGAAGTTTGGAACCACAAAGACTCTTCCGAGAGCCTGCAGCCCGACCAAATTGAGAATTCGGGGATAAGGGCCTTGGTCAGGGAGGTGACCAATAACCAGATGGTCACTCTGACAGAGTTCTAGAGTTCCTTTGTGGAGATTGGAGAACCTTCCTGAAGGACAACCATTTCTGCAGCAATCCACCAATCATGCCTTTTTGGTAAGGTGGCTAGACAGAAGCCAGTCCTCAGTAAAGGCACATGACAGCCTGCTTGGAGTTTGCCAAAAAGGCACCCAAAGAATCTCAAACCATGAGAAACAAGATTCTATGGTCTGATGAAACCAAGGTTGAACTCTTTGGCCTCAATGACAAGTGTCACGTCTGGAGAAATCGTAGCACCATCCCTACGGTGAAGCATGGTGGTGGCAGCATCATGCTGTGGGGATGGTTTTCTGCGGCAGGGACTGGGAGACTAGTCAGGATTGAGGCAAAGATGGGATGGAGCGATGCACAGAGAGATCCTTGATGCAAACCTGCTCAGCACCTCAGACTGAAGAGAAGGTTCATCTTCCATCAGGCCAACGACTCCAAGCACACTGTGCTTGAGTGGCCCAACCAGAGCCCGGATTTGAACCTGATCGTACATCTCTGGAGAGACCTGAAAATAGCTGTGCAGCAACGCTCCCCATCCAACCTGACAAAGCTTGAAAGGAAATGCAGAGATGAATGGGAGAAACTCCCCAAATACAGGTGTGCCAAGCTTGTAGCGTCATACCCAATAAGATTCAAGGCTGCAATCGCTGACAAACATGCTTCAACAAAGTACTGAGTAGAGGGTCTAAATACTTTTGTAAATGTGACATTTCAGTTTATAAATTTGCAAAAAAAAATGTACCTGCTTTTGCTTTGTCATTATGAGGTATTGTGTGAAGATTGAAGGGAAAAAAACAATTTAGAACAAGGCTGTACCATAAAGAAAATTGTAAAGTCTTTACACATACTTTCCCAAATGCACTGTACATAGACAAAAAACATGAACAACTTAACATTACATACATATAGTACCAGTCAAAAGTTTGGACACACCTACTCATTTAAGGGTTTTTCTTAATTTTTTAAAACTATTTTCTACATCATAGAATAATAGTGAAGACATCAAAACTATGAGGTAATACTTGTGGAATCATGTAGGAACCAGAAAAGTGTTAACAAATCAAAATATATTTTACCTTCTCTGTGTTTCACAAAAACATGGCGGCTGGAACCAAAAATTTGGACTCATCAGACCAAAAGACAGATTTCCACCGGTCTAATGTCCATTGCTCGTGTTTCTTGGTGCAAGTAATTATCTTCTTATTGGTGTCCTTTAGTTGTGGTGTCTTTGCAGCAATTCAACCATGAAGGACAGATTCATGCAGTCTCCTCTGAACAGTTGACATTCAGATGTGTCTGTTACTTGAACTCTGGGGCATTTATTTGGGTAACAAGGTCTGAGGCTGGTAACTCAAATGAACTTATGCAGCAGAGTTACTCTGGGTCTTCCTTTCCTGTGGCGGTCCTCATGAAAGCCAGTTTCATCATAGCGCTTGATGGTTTTCGCGGCTGCACTTGAAGAAACTCTCAAAGTTCTTGACATCTTCCGCATTGACTGGCCTTCATGTCTTAAAGTAATGCTGGATTGTCGTTTATCTTTGCTTGTTTGAGCTGTTCTTGACAATATGGACTTGGTCTTTTACCAAATAGGGCTATCTTCTGTACACCACCCCTACCTTACAACACAACTGATTGGCTCTAACGCATTAAGAAGAAAATAAATTCCACAAATTAACTTTGAAGAAGGCACACCTGTTAATTAAAATACATTTCAGGTGATTTCCTCATAAAGCTGGTTGAGAGAATGCCAAGTGTGCAAAGCTGTCATCAAGTCAAAGGGTGGCTACTTTGAAGAATCTCAAACTTTTTACTGGTATTGTAAATACATTTCCACAAACATGAATGACATTACACTTTCTCAGACCCACATGGTCCCTCTGTATTTACACCCAATGGTGTTTCTCATACCCCATATGATTTTAAATTGTGTCTGTCTGTCAGATTTTTATTCAAATGAAAAAAGTTATTATAAAGCATTTGATTCTTCCATTCTCTTAACACCGGAGAATCAATTTACCAATAGTATTTAATAAACGTCTTCTTCAATATAAGTGACAAAAATTATTTTGTCCAACCCATTGGGTATCTCACTGGACCCCGATATGCCATGTGTTGAAATATATCGATACTGCAGATGTATTAAAAGTAAACTTACATTGTAAAACTTCTGACAGCCAGCTTTCTAAAGCTGCCCATACCTTTTGGACTTTATAGCACTCCCAGAAGGCATGAATTATTCAGTCAATGTTAATTTTACGCTTAAGACATGACATTGCCGTTGTGCTGCAGAATTGGTGATTGTTGTCTCGTGTATAATACATTCTATACATTAGTTTATGCTGGATTAAGCATACATTTTCTTTAACTGTAATTGTGTTAGCTTTGTTCCAACACCTTCCATTTTGTGGCAATATCAGTTATTTTCAAGTCTTGGTTACAATAGTTTATAAGAGATTGTCAGGTGGATACGCTTTCTGCAAGGTGTAATATACATGTGTATATATATATATATATATATATATATATATATATATATATATATATATATAAAAATAAATTCTTCTCCACCTTTATTTAATAACCAGGTAGGCCAGTTGAGAACAAGTTCTCATTTACAACTGTGACCTGGCCAAGATAAAGCAAAGCAGTTTGACATGGAACAACAACACAGAGTTACACATGGAATAAATAAACGTACAGTCAATAACACAATAGAAAAAGTCTATATACAGTGTGTGCAAATGCAGTACGATTTGGGAAGTAAAGCAATAAATAGGCCGTAGTGGTGAAATAATTACAATTTAATAAATAAACACTGGAGTGATAGATGTGCAGAAGATGAATGTGCAAGTAGAGATACTGGGGTGCAAAGGAGCAATAAATAAATAAATAAAAATAAATAAATAAAAATATGGGGATGAGGTAGTTGGATGGGCTATTTACAGGTGCAATGATCTATAAGCACTTCTGATAGCTGATGCTTAAAGTTAGTGAGGGAGATATGAGTCTCCAGCTTCAGTGGTTTTTGCAATTCTTTCCAGTCATTGGCAACAGATAACTGGAAGGAAAGACGGCAAACGGAGGAATTGGCCTTTGGGTTTGAGCCCAGGCTCTGTCGCAGCCGGCCGCGACTGGGAGGTCCATGGGGCAACGCACAATTGGCCTAGCATCGTCCGGGTTAGGGAGGGTTTGTCCGGTAGGGATATCCCTGACTCATCGCGCACTAGCGAATCCTGTGGCGGGCTGGGTGCAGTGCACGCTGACCAGGTCGCTAGGTGTACAGTGTTTCCTCCGACACATTGGTGCGGCTGGTTTCCGGGTTGGATTCGCGCTGTGTTAAGATGAGTGCAGCTTGGTTGGGTTGTGTTTCGGAGGACGCATGGCTCTCGACCTTCGTCTCTCCCGAGCCCCTACGTGAGTTGTAGTGATGAGACAAGACAGTAACTTCTAACAATTGGATACCATGAAAATTGGGGAGAAAAGGGGGGTACAACTTTTTTTAAAGGAGGAATTGGCATTGGGGGTGACCAGTGAAATACACCTGCTGGAGCGCGTGCTACGGGTGGGTGCTGCAATGGTGACCAGTGAGCTGAGATAAGGAGGGCTTTACCTAGCAAAGACTTATAGATGACCTGAAGCCAGTGGGAACGAATATGACGCGAGGGTCATCCAACGAGAGCATACAGGTCACAGTGGTGGGTAGTATATGGGGCTTTGGTGAAGAAACGGATGGCACTGTGATAGACTGCATCCAGTTTGTTGAGTAGAGTGTTAGAGGCTATTTGTAAATGACATCGACGAAGTCAAAGATCGGTGGGATTGTCAGTTTTAAGAGGGTATGTTTGGCAGCATGAGTGAGGGATGAAGTGTTGTGAAATAGGATGCCGATTCTAGATTTAATTTTGGATTGGAGATGTTTAAAAGGAGTCTGGAAGGAGAGTTTACCGTCTAACCAGACACCTAAGTATTTGTAGTTGTCCACATATTCGAAGTCAGAAGCGTCCAGAGAAGTGATGCTTGGCGGGTGGGCAGGTTTGGGCAGCGATCGGTTGAAGAGCATGCATTTAGTTTTACTTGCATTTAAGAGCAGTTGGAGGCCACGGAAGGAGAGTTGTATGGCATTGAAGCTCGTCTGGAGATTAGTTAACACAGTGTCCAAAGAAGGTCCAGAGGTATACTGAATGGTGTCATCTGCATAGAGGTAGATCAGAGAATCACCAGCCGCAAGAGCGACATCATTGATGTATACAGAGAAAAGAGTCAGCCCGAGAATTGAACCCTGTGGCCTTGAGCATGGCTGAGGTGCACCCATGACCAGCTCGGAAACCAGATTGCATAGCGAAAAAGGTATTGTGGGATTCGAAATGGTAGGTGACCTGTTTGTTAACTTGGCTTTCAAAGGCAGGGTAGGATAGATATAGGTCTGTAACAGTTTGGGTCTAGAGTGTCACCCCCTTTGAAGACGGGGATGACCGGGGCAGCTTTCTAATCTTTGGGAATCTCAGACGATACGAAAGAGAGGTTAAACAGGCTATTAATTGGAGTTGCTACAATTTCTGCAGATAATTTTAGAAAGAGAGGGTCCAGATTGTGTAGCCCAGCTAATTTTTAGGTGTCCAGATTTTGCAGCTCTTTCAGACCATCAGCTATCTGGATTTGGGTGAAGGAGAAATGGGGAGGCTTGGGCAAGTTGCTGGGGGGGAAGTGGGGTGGGGTGGGGGGGGGGGTGCAGAGCTGTTGACCGGGGTAGGGGTTGCCAGGTGGAAAGTATTTCTAGCCTTAGAAAAATGCTTGTTGAAATTCTCGATTATCGTAGATTTATCGGTGGTGACAGTGTTTCCAAGCCTCAGTGCAGTGGGCAGCTGGGAGGAGGTGCTCTTATTCTCCATGGACTTTACAGTGTCCCAGAACTTCTTGGAGTCTGTGCTACAGGATGCAAATTTCTGTTTGAAAATGCTAGCCTTTGCTTTCCTAACTGCCTGTGTGTATTGGTTCCTAACTTCCCTGAAGAGTTGCATATCGCGGGGGCTATTCGATGCTAATGCAATACGCCACAGGATGTTTTTGTGCTGGTCACCGGCAGTCAGGTCTGGAGTGATCCAAGGGCTATATCTGTCCCTGGTTCTAAACTTTTTGAATGGGGCATGCTTATTTTCCAAAGATAGCCTGCAGAGTTCTGTCCTACTATCCAGGTCTGTACCCAAACAATTTGAACTTCTACTTTTAAAAATCCACCTCTCTAAAAACAAGTCTCTCACCGTTGCCGCCTGCTATAGACCTCCCTCTGCCCCCAGCTGTGTTCTGGACACCATATGTGAACTGATTGCCCCCCATCTATCTTCAGAGCTCGTGCTGCTAGGCGACCTAAACTGGAACATGCTTAACACCCCAGCCATCCTACAATCTAAACTTGATGCCCTCAATCTCACACAAATTATCAATGAACCTACCAGGTACCTCCCCAAAGCCTTAAACACGGGCACCCTCATAGATGTCATCCTAACCAACTTGCCCTCTAAATACACCTCTGCTGTCTTCAACCAAGATCTCAGCGATCACTGCCTCATTGCCTGCATCCGTAATGGGTCAGCGGTTAAACGACCTCCACTCATCACTGTCAAACGCTCCCTGAAACACTTCAGCGAGCAGGCCTTTCTAATCGACCTGGCCGGGGTATCCTGGAAGGATATTGTTCTCATCCTGTCAGTAGAGGATGCCTGGATATTTTTTTTAAATGCCTTCCTAACCATCTTAAATAAACATGCCCCATTCAAGAAATGTAGAACCAGGAACAGATATAGCCCTTGGTTCTCCCCAGACCTGACTGCCCTTAACCAACACAAAAACATCCTATGGCATTCTGCATTAGCATCGAACAGCCCCCGTGATATGCAGCTGTTCAGGGAAGTTAGAAAACATTATACACAGGCAGTTAGAAAAGCCAAGGCTTGCTTTTTCAAGCAGAAATTTGCTTCCTGCAACACTAACTCAAAAAAGTTCTGGGACACTGCAAAGTCCATGGAGAATAAGAACACCTTCTCCCAGCTGCCCACTGCACTGAAGATAGGAAACACTGTCACCACTGATAAATCCACCATAATTGAGAATTTCAATAAGCATTTTTCTACGGCTGGCCATGCTTTCCACCTGGCTACTCCTACCCCGGTCAACAGCACTGCACCCCCCACAGCAACTCGCCCAAGCCTTCCCCATTTCTCCTTCTCCCAAATCCGTTCAGCTGATATTCTGAAAGAGCTGTAAAATCTGGACCCCTACAAATCAGCCGGGCTAGACAATCTGGAGCCTTTCTTTCTAAAATTATCTGCCGAAATTGTTGCCACCCCTATTACTAGCCTGTTCAACCTCTCTTTCGTGTCGTCTGAGATTCCCAAAGATTGGAAAGCAGCTGCGGTCATCCCCCTCTTCAAAGGGGGGGGACACTCTTGACCCAAACTGCTACAGACCTATATCTATCCTACCATGCCTTTCTAAGGTCTTCGAAAGCCAAGTCAACAAACAGATTACCGACCATTTCGAATCTCACCATACCTTCTCTGCTATGCAATCTGCTTTCAGAGCTGGTCATGGGTGTACCTCAGCCACGCTCAAGGTCCTAAACAATATCTTAACCGCCATCGATAAGAAACATTACTGTGCAGCCGTATTCATTGATCTGGCCAAGGCTTTTGACTCTGTCAAGCACCTCATCCTCATCGGCAGACTCGACAGCCTTGGTTTCTCAAATGATTGCCTCGCCTGGTTCACCAACTACTTCACTGATAGAGTTCAGTGTGTCAAATCGGAGGGTCTGCTGTCCGGACCTCTGGCAGTCTCTATGGGGGTGCCACAGGGTTCAATTCTTGGACCGACTCTCTTCTCTGTATACATCATTGAGGTCGCTCTTGCTGCTGGTGAGTCTCTGATCCACCTCTACGCAGACAACACCATTCTGTATACTTCTGGCCCTTCTTTGGACACTGTGTTAACAACCCACCAGGCAAGCTTCAATGCCATACAACTCTCCTTCCGTGGCCTCCAATTGCTCTTAAATACAAGTAAAACTAAATGCATGCTCTTCATCCGAACGCTACTTGCACCTGCCCGCCTGTCCAACATCACTACTCTGGATGGCTCTGACTTAGAATACGTGGACAACTACAAATACTTAGGTGTCTGGTTAGACTGTAAACTCTCCTTCCAGACCCATATCAAACATCCAAAGTTAAATCTAGAATTGGCTTCCTATTTCGCAACAAAGCATCCTTCACTCATGCTGCCAAACATACCCTTGTAAAACTGACCATCTTACCAATCCTCGACTTCGGCGATGTCATTTACAAAATAGCCTCCAATACCCTACTCAACAAATTGGATGCAGTCTATGACAGTGCAATCCGTTTTGTCACCAAAGCCCCATATACTACCCACCATTGCGACCTGTATGCTCTCGTTGGCTGGCCCTCGCTTCATACTCGTTGCCAAACCCACTGGCTCCATGTCATCTACAAGACCCTGCTAGGTAAAGTCCCCCCTTATCTTAGCTTGCTGTTCACCATAGCATCTCCCACCTGTAGCACACGCTCCAGCAGGTACAGTGCCTTGCGAAAGTATTCGGCCCCCTTGAACTTTGCAACCTTTTGCCACATATCAGGCTTCAAACATAAAGATATAAAACTGTATTTTTTTGTGAAGAATCAACAACAAGTGGGACACAATCATGAAGTGGAACAACATTTATTGGATCTTTCAAACTTTTTTAACAAATCAAAAACTGAAAAATTGGGCGTGCAAAATTATTCAGCCCCTTTACTTTCAGTGCAGCAAACTCTCTCCAGAAGTTCAGTGAGGATCTCTGAATGATCCAATGTTGACCTAAATGACTAATGATGATAAATACAATCCACCTGTGTCTAATCAAGTCTCCGTATAAATGCACCTGCACTGTGATAGTCTCAGAGGTCAGTTAAAAGCGCAGAGAGCATCATGAAGAACAAGGAACACACCAGGCAGGTCCGAGATACTGTTGTGAAGAAGTTTATAGCCGGATTTGGATACAAAAAGATTTCCCAAGCTTTAAACATCCCAAGGAGCACTGTGCAAGCGATAATATTGAAATGGAAGGAGTATCAGACCACTGCAAATCTACCAAGACCTGGCCGTCCCTCTAAACTTTCAGCTCATACAAGGAGAAGACTGATCAGAGATGCAGACAAGAGGCCCATGATCACTCTGGATGAACTGCAGAGATCTACAGTTGAGGTGGGAGACTCTGTCCATAGGACAACAATCAGTCGTATATTGCACAAATCTGGCCTTTATGGAAGAGTGGCAAGAAGAAAGCCATTTCTTAAAGATATCCATAAAAAGTGTTGTTTAAAGTTTGCCACAAGCCACCTGGGAGACACACCAAACATGTGGAAGAAGGTGCTCTGGTCAGATGAAACCAAAATTTAACTTTTTGGCAACAATGCAAAACATTAAGTTTGGCGTAAAAGCAACACAGCTCATCACCCTGAACACACCATACCCACTGTCAAACATGGTGGTGGCAGCATCATGGTTTGGGCATGCTTTTCTTCAGCAGGGACAGGGAAGATGGTTAAAATTGATGGGAAGATGGATGGAGCCAAATACAGGACCATTCTGGAAGAGAACCTGATGGAGTCTGCAAAAGACCTGAGACTGGGACGGAGATTTGTCTTCCAACAAGACAATGATCCAAAACATTAAGCAAAATCTACAATGGAATGGTTCAAAAATAAACATATCCTGGTGTTAGAATGGCCAAGTAAAAGTCCAGACCTGAATCCAATCGAGAATCTGTGGAAAGAACTGAAAACTGCTGTTCACAAATGCTCTCCATCCAACCTCACTGAGCTCGAGCTGTTTTGCAAGGAGGAATGGGAAAAAATTTCAGTCTCTCGATGTGCAAAACTGATAGAGACATACCCCAAGCAACTTACAGCTGTCATCGCAGCAAAAGGTGGCGCTACAAAGTATTAACTTAAGGGGGCTGAATAATTTTGCATGCCCAATTTTTCAGTTTTTGATTTGTTAAAAAGGTTTGAAATATCCAATAAATGTCGTTCCACTTCATGATTGTGTCCCACTTGTTGATTCTTCACAAAAAAATACAGTTTTATATCTTTATGTTTGAAGCCTGAAATGTGGCAAAAGGTCGCAAAGTTCAAGAGGGCCGAATACTTTCGCAAGGCACTGTATATCTCTCTAGTCACCCCCAAAACGAATTCTTTCTTTGGCCGCCTTTCCTTCCAGTTCTCTGCTGCCAATGACTGGAACGAACTACAAAAATCTCTGAAACTGGAAACACTTATCTCCCTCACTAGCTTTAAGCACCGACTGTCAGAGCAGCTCACAGATTACTGCACCTGTAGATAGCCCACCTATAATTTAGCCCAAACAACTACCTCTTTCCCTACTGTATTTAATTAATGTATTCATTTTGCTCCTTTGCACCCCATTATTTTTATTTCTACTTTGCACATTCTTCCATTGCAAATCTACCATTCCAGTGTTTTACTTGCTGTATTGTATTTACTTTGCCACCATGGCCTGTTTTTTGCCTTTACCTCCCTTATTTCACCTCATTTGCTCACATCGTATATAGACTTGTTTATACTGTATTATTGACTGTATGTTTGTTTTACTCCATGTGTAACTCTGTGTCATTGTATGTGTCAAACTGCTTTGCTTTATCTTGACCAGGTCGCAATTGTAAACTTGTTCTCAACTTGCATACCTGGTTAACCAGCATACCTGGTTAAATAAATTTGAAATAAATAAAAATAAAAATGTTTTTTTTTAAAGATGGTGAGGAAAGCACTTCTAAAGAATAACCAGGGATCCTCTACTGACGGAATGAGGTCAATATCTTTCCAGGATACCCGGGCCAGGTCCATTAGAAAGGCCTTAGAAAGGCATGCTTACTGAAGTGTTTTAGGGAGCGTTTGACTGTGATGAGGGGTGGTTGTTTGACTGCGGACCCATTACAGACGCAGGCAATGAGGCAGTGATCGCTGAGATCCTGTTTGAAGAAAGCAGAGGTGTATTTAGAGGAAAGGTTGGCCAGGATGATATCTATGAGGGTGCCTATCTTTTTCTGACTCAAATTGATTTTTTTACTGAGAATAAATTAGGGCAATTGGGAGCTGTGTAGACCTTGTTGACTACATTACAGACACATCACATGTATTTTGTATTTTTTTATTTAACCTTTATTTAACTAGGCAAGTGAGAACACATTCTTATTTATCTCACAACACTTGGATAGGTGTTTAACATATCAGTTAACTGCATCATATAGCAATCTGATGCCTGACTCTGCAAGAAGTGGCACACAACCATTGGTTAATGCAAGCTGCAATGTTGTCGGCCTGGAAGGAGACCATTATACTGTATTTAATGCAAATCCAGGGGAGGGGTAGAAACATTTCATGCACATTCATTTTGATGAACACACACACAGGCATGCACACACACACTCTCAATCACTCACACCGTTATGTAACCCTTGATTTAAAACAGAAGACACCACAACAATACAAATGTGTCAGCCTGTTCCATTATTAGCATGACAGGAAGAAATATCACTGAAGGTCAATGCTTCTTGAAATAGGAAGAAGAGAGAAGTGAGAGAAAAAGCAGAGAGCAGCTGTTTTTGTGTGCCAGCTGCTAGCAGACCTTGGTTCAGTTGGAATTTTAAATTGTTCAGATACCTTGTGTTTTCTCTAGCCTGCCTGCCCTGGAGTGCCAGATAGGCAGTATGTCATATTTGCTACTATTCCATTGGTTACATTCAGTCAGGCAAACTCAATCAAGCACAGATACAGTATTTAAAATGATTTCATTATTTGAATTCAGGCCTGCTAGCTGCTAGCTGACAGAAATAGAGAGCGAGAGAGATCACAAAAACGAGAACCAGACAGAGAGATGTTGTGCTGGCTGCGGTGCGGTAGCTGGCTTGCCATTTAAAAGCCAATGAGCTGGGCTGCTCTAATCCCTGTAAAAGCTTTGGGTCTGATCCCTCGGCTGCAGCCTCTATTGATTCCCTGTTTTATTGTTCTTTGATTTCCATTTTGGTTATTTAACGAGCGGATGATGGATTGGTGACCTTCAGCTAGAGGCTCTGCCAGCTCTGGCATTTATTTCCCTTGGCCCGTCCCAAATGACACCCTATACTGTATATAGTGCACTACTTTTGACAAGGGCTCATAGAGCTCTGGTCAAAAGTAGTGCACTATATATGGAAATAGGGTGTCATTTGGGGGACACACACCACAGAGTTCTTTGTGCTCTGTTTGGCCTGGCCTCTCTGACTAGTCTAGTCTAGTAGGGATGCAGTTTGCTGCTGCACATACAACCAAAACTATTTAAAATCCTTAATACTTTAGCTGTGCTTGACAGAGCTTGCCTGGATTTATGGAACCAATAGAATAGTCCCAACACTTAACTCCATCCTTCATTCTAGGCAGGCTCGAGCAAATGCTGAAAGTATTTGAAAGATGTAAAATAGTATTTGAACCCAGATTTATCATTTACAACCCAAGAAAGAGTGGTAGCTGGTGGTGTGCCAGGCTAGTTTTTCTTCCAAATCAACAAAAAACTTATTCAGCATGCAATTAATAATGCATGTTACATTAAAATATCTTTATTTTTCATCACTTCTTTCCCTGGAAAACTATGCAATTAATAGATGTGATATTTCATAGACAATATTGTCACGCCTTGGTCATTGTATTTTGTGTTTTCGTTATATATTTGGTTAGACCAGGGTGTGACATGGGTTTATTGTATTGTATTTTCGTATTGGGGTTTGTAGTGTTTGGGATTGTAGCTGATTAGGGGTGTGTGTGTTAAATAGGTTGGCTGCCTGAGGCGGTTCTCAATCAGAGTCAGGTGATTCTCGTTGTCGCTGATTGGGAACCGTATTTAGGTAGCCTGGGTTTCGCTTTACATTTGGTGGGTGATTGTTCCTGTCTCTGTGTTAGTTTCACCAGTCAGGCTGTAATAGGTTTCACGTTCCGTTTGTTGTTTTTGTATTTATTAAGTTATTTCATGTATAGTTCGTTTGTTTGTTTTCACATTA
Source organism: Oncorhynchus masou masou (assembly GCF_036934945.1). NCBI lineage: Eukaryota > Metazoa > Chordata > Actinopteri > Salmoniformes > Salmonidae > Oncorhynchus > Oncorhynchus masou. The sequence goes on from NC_088242.1 coordinate 16,510,997, forward strand.
AACATGAGTAACCTACACGCTGCATTTCGGTCCGACTCTCTTTCAACAAAAGAAGAACGCCGTTACAAATATTTACAGTTCAACTTAACCTGTAAAGAACATTAATTTACTTAATTCACTTTAGACTTCTTTTCCACACACATACCATTGCTATGAATAATGTTAAATCAATAGGGAGTAATGATCATAAATACTTCACATTTGCTACCATATAACATTCGCATGGTTAAATTAATCAACTAAATTGATATTTAAAAAGGTATTAAAAGCACCACAACAGAAAATAAATCGACAATTTTCCTCAACATAGAAAGCTTGTTCTTCGTGATATTAACCACCCACAACTGTAACATTCTTAATTCTACGCCATTTCCCTACACTCTAGAGTATGTATTCCCAAACTGGGGGTAACCCCATGGGGTAAGATCAATGCCATCGGGTCTACGCCAAATAAAACAGTGATTGATATAAAAATATATATATATATTAGTTGTATATATTATTTATTTAATTAAAACAATTCTTCACATTTTAAAACAGTCCATTTATATTGTCCAACAGGCTATACATTTGGGTGAGGTTTTTTCTCGCCTGAGTAGCCTCGTTTCACTGCCAAAACTAAAATTAAACCATTTAGTATTCAGCGAAATAACAACACAATGTCAAATACAGGTAGCTTAGTCAAATAATTAACATTCAATCACATTAACCGTTACTCTCTCGCGGGAATTCCACTAACGGTCCGTATGTAGACAAATGTAGCTGCTGCTCATTCCGTTTGCTGAAAAATTGATAAATGGTTAAAAAAAGTAAGGCCCTGGTCCATAGAGACACACACCAGCTCTACTGGTAGTACTGCTACTACCAGCAGTACTACACCTGCACCTGTCAACAACACAAGTTCTTCTGCTTCCATGAGCACATCCAATGCTAGCATCAGTAATTCTACATTTGTTGTTAGCCCAACTAGCATGGATACTGACCGTAGTGAATCTGATGCAGCCAAAGAGCTACTGCCTCCTTACTCGGGAAAGCACCGAACAACAGACAGGGACATTGGACCATCGAAGAGGCGCAAATATGTTTGGAACTGCATTGTTCTGTGATTCAAATATTATATTGGGAGTAGGGCCTTTCCTCAGCCGCAGTGTGTTATATGTGCAAAAGTACTATCTCACAACTCAATGAAACATTCACTCTTGCACAGACATTTAGAAACAAAACATGCCAATTTGAAAAATAAGCCACAGAAGTTTTTTTGAGCGAGAATTAAGACAAATTTTGAATAGTAAGACATGTATACAAGCAACAGATACCATTAATAAGAAGGGCTAGAAGCATCTTATATGGTAATATGGTGAGCTCCTGAGTGGCTAGGAGAGGCAAGCCCCATAATATTGTAGAGGACTTAATTCTTCCTGCTGCTGCAGATATGCCTGGGACAATGCTTGGGGAAAAGGCCAAAAAAACTATACAGACATTGTCTTCATCAAACAACACTGTTTCACGATGCATCAGTGACATGGCAGGAACATTTTTACCTTGACTGTAGACAAACTTTTATAGGGTGTATAAATTAGTGGTCTTTGAGAGGGTATAAATACCAGCATTATAATAATCTCAGTAATATGTTTGTTATCGGTGCGTATGTTTATTTGCACATGGGACCTAGAAGAAGAGAAATTATTGGAAATTGTGACTACACATTATACTACATGAATTGACATGTAAGTATGTACTGCATATTTGTTTTGTTTTTATCAACGTGATACAGGCCACTTGAATACTTGATTCTTGTGAAAATAAATATTGAAATATAGTTATTTGTTATACCCGGTGTTAGGCCCGGTGTTGTGTTGGTATATCCCAGTATCTGAACCTGTAAAAACAAAAGGCTCTAACATGCCAACTTTTTCACAGGCTTATTAAAAATGATGCCTATTGAACGTTTTACCTCGCAGGCTATAATATAATATGAATAAACAAAGAGATCTGGCTAAAACAGTGAACTGTGTCAACAGGTCCTCTACATTAAAGTGAGGACGTCTGTACTCTCAGCAAGCATTCACTTTGATTAGAGAAAACATGGACTACTTAATTGCGCTCATTGTTATGCCTTGTCACTTCACTGCAGAACACATCTGAATAGCAATGAAGTCTTGATGAATCGTGGCACCCTATTCCCTTTCCAGTGCACTTCTTTTGACCAGCGTTGTTGAGAGAAAGTAGTATACCTTATAGGGAATAGGGTACCATTTGGGACGCACCCAATGATCTCTTTCTCTCAACAGCTATTCTCTGCTTTCCTCTTATCTGAGTCACTTCAACTTGACACTTTGCTTCTTTCTTTATGAAATTATTTTGCAGTCATACAATGCTAAGTTAAAGCAGCGCGGGTTTCAAAGCTGTAATTTGGACTCCTTGAGTAACATTGGGCCAATTGCTTTTCTCTTCCAGGTAAAGTGATTGGAATGAGGCGCAATTCATCAAGTCCCAAATGGCACCCTATTCCCTATATAGTGCACTATGTTTGACCAGAGCCTTATGATTCCCATTCAAACCTTGTCAAAGTAATCAATCAATCAACCCTTTTATCTTCAGCAGTTGTCACAAAGTGCTTATACAGATACCCAGTTTAAAACACCAAAGAGCAAGCAATGCAGATGTGGAAGCACAGTGGCTAGGACAAAGTCCGTAGAAAAGTAGGAACATACTATAAGAAGAAACCTAAAGAGGAACCAGGCTCTGAGGGGTGGCCAGTCCATTTCTGGCTGTGCCGGGTGGAGACTATAGAGTACATTGCCATTAAGGCCAGATCATTCTTCAAGATTTTGAAAATGTCATAGATGGTCAGCAGGGCCAAATAATAGTCACAGTGATTATATAGAGTGCAACAGGTCAGCACCTCAGGAGTTAATGTCAGTTGACTTTTCATAGCTGAGTGTTCAGAGGTTGAGATAGCAGGTGAGAGAGAAGTATAGCCAAGGGGTGAGAGAGAGAGGGTGTCAAAACAGAAGGTCCAGGGCAAGGTCGCACGTCCGGTGAACAGGTCAGGGTTCCATAGTCGCAGGCAGAACTTCAGAAACTGGATCAGCAGCACGACCAGGTGGACTGGGGACGGGGACAGCCAGGAGTCGTTAGGCCAGGTAGTCCTGAGGCATGGTTCTATGGCTCAGGTCCTCCGGGAGGGAAGACCAAGAGAGAAAGAGACACTGACCCTAGCCCTCCTGCACATAGACTATTGCAGCATAGATACTGGGGACTGAAACAGAGGAGAGGGGGGGGGGGGGTCGAGGGAAATTCTGGCCCTATCTAAAGTTACCCTCAGACAGCGACCAGGCAGGATATAACCACACACTTTGCCAAAGCACAGTCCCAGCACCACCAAAGTGATGTCAACAGACCATTAACTTACTACCCTGAGACTAGGCAGTATATCACATAAACATCAGAGCTCGAGAGGCACACAATCGGACAGGAAGATCACATCCTTCACTCAACCCGCTCAAGTCGGGCATGACGCGAGGCACCCTCCTAGGGATGGCAAGGGAGAGCATGCGCAGGCCAGTTACTCAGCCCCTGTAACAGGGTCAGAGACGAGAATCCCAGTGGAGAGATGGGAGCCGGTCAGGCAAAGACTGCAAGGGTGGTTCTTCACTCCAGTGCCTTGCCGTTCACCTTCACACCCCTGGTCCAGACTACACTCAATCATAGGACCTACTGAAGAGATGAGTCTTCTGACTTCAAAGGTTGAGACCAAGTCTGCGTCTCTCACATGGATAGGCATACCATTCCATGGAAATGTATCTGTATAGGAGAAAACCCACAGCTGTTTGCTTAGAAATTCTAGGAACAATAAGGCCTGCGTTTTGTTACCGTAGCGTACGTGAAGGTACAATATGTACGACAGGACCAAGTCGGACAGATAAGTACTAACAAGTCTGTGTAATGCTTTGTAGGTTAACTGTAAAACCTTAATGATCCCTAGCCTTAACAGAAAGCCAGTGTCGAGAAGCTAGCACTGGAGAAATATGTGTAGGGTCCGATTTGGGACTATTTATTTTTAGTTGATTCATTTTGGGACTATTCTTTTTGGGACTATTCATTTTGATATTATTCATTTTGAGACTAGTCTTTTTGGGACTATTCATTTTGGGACTATTCATTTTGAGATTATTCATTTTGGGACTATTCAAGCTTGGACTGACTTGGCACAGAAATTAAAATGGACCTTGATTATAGATTCACCTGCTACCTGAAAATGTCCCCACTTTCAATGAACACTAACATATGTTAGGTATGTTTTCCTTGTTTTGGTCTGTTACAATAAACTTATTTGCACGTGCAGAACCTCGAAACATGTACTGGCATTATACTAAGGAACTAGAGTATACAGTATATCTGTTGTAAACGAAGGTTTACATAGTATCCACCGAGCTGTTTTGAGTAAAACTGACATATATTTGATGTTAGCACTTTACCGGCAATGAGAGAGACTCAAAATGCTGCTTATATTAGCTGTAAACAAAGATACAAGTTAGCCTACTATAGTAGCCATGGAGCTGGCTTGTTTAGTAAAATGGACGTATCAACATCAGATTTTAGAAGTGCATGATATATCTCAGGGGGAAAAGGAGAGCATCTCAGAGGATGGCTGGGATGCATTGCAGACAGTTCTTCGGCCAATGTTCCATAACTTCTCAAATAGCCCCACAGTCTCTCTCCACAGCTCTGCAAAGACCATAGCTGTGCTACAGTACAGTGTGAGTGCTGAAAGAGAAGTCCCATAAGTCTGGCACCATGTCACACTGTGAATGTACGGTGAATGTACTAAAACAGATATACATTTTGTTGGTTACATTTTAACATTATATTCCACCTATACCTGTTCGGTAGCACTAAGAACAATTTAATTTATAGTTACAAAAAAAATGTGCAGTTCCTTTTGGTGAATAATGGTGAATGTCAAGTTAATACAAAAAAGTTAAACTACAATCAGAATAAAAGGAAAGGTCAATATTTCAAGACAAGACTATGGGGGTGTAGTGAAGGGCCCAATGGGCTGGACGATTCTCTTCTCATCACTCATCTTGAAAAAATGTCAACTAAAAACTTGGAAATCAATCTACCATCATTAACACAATAGAAAAATCAAATGATTTATTATTGAAATAGCATGGGCGACCGAGAAAAACAAACTAATTGGTACAATTTAAGGCTGTGTGGCAAACAATAATGCAGGGATGGGGCTGTGGCCAGGCACGAGGGATGGGGGTGTTGCCAGGCACGGGTCCTGTGTGGCTCAGTCGGTAGAGCATGGTGCTTGCAATGCCAAGCGTCGTGGGTTCGCTTCCCGCTAGGGCCACCCATATGTAAAAGTAGTGGCCCCAGCCGACTTGTAAGTCGCTTTGGACAAAAGCGTCTGCTAAATGGGATATATTATTATATATTATTATATTATATACGAGGGATGGGGGTGTGGCCAGACACTAGGGATGGGGATGTGGCCAGGCACTAGGGATGGGGGTGTGGCCTGGCACTAGGGATGGGGGTATAGCCAGACACTAGGGATGGGGCTGTGGCCAGGCACTAGGGATGGGGGTGTTGCCAGGCACGAGGGATGGGGGTGTGGCCAGACACTAGGGATGGGGCTGTGGCCAGGCACTAGGGATTGGGGTGTGGCCAGGCACTAGGGATGGGGGTGTGGCCAGACATTAGGGATGGGGGTGTGGCCAGGCACTAGGGATGGGGGTGTGGCCAGACACTAGGGATGGGGGTGTGGCCAGGCACTAGGGATATATAAAAAAATAGAATAAAAGGAAGAGTAAATATTACAACTACATCAGAATTTAAAAAATAAATAAATAAGAGGATAGAGTATGACTATTTTAGGATGAATTTGGGCCAGTAAACTTGGCTAAAATGCCTTGAAACAAGTTTGATTAGGGTCAGGGCTATGTATCAGCTATAATGACAGACAATGATTCACAGTTGCTGTTAGAATTGGGGAGGCATTACTTTCCAAAGGCTTCTGAAGGAAGGTGATCCACTGCAATTCAATCACCCACATGATGCACATTTTGATAATGCACGGTTTGAATTGTAATTTCCACTCTGTATCTCAGTAGACTTTGAAGATCCCTACTGCATGCCCTCAAAGGCTTAGCCCTAAGCCCTTCGTCTTTTCCCAAACAGAAAATAGCGCCATTAAACATTTTACATCATGACCTTGTCCATGGATGCATGCCAAATGGCACCCTAGTCCTTACTTAGTGCTCTACTTTTGACCAAGGCCCATAGGGCTCTGTTCAAAAGTAGTAGACTACATAGGGAACAGGGTGCCATTTGGGATGCATTCCCATTACTCTGCACATTACTAATCTGTTGTGAAAGACACCGGCTTCTGTCGTCAGGCAGAATTAGAAAGGACTTGACAATGGGTGATTGCAATATAAATTACAAGTGTCATTAGCCCTAACATCCATCATTAGCACGAGGATTGCCAGACAGAATTAGTGGGGTGGTTGGGTTGCACAAATGTTATATTAATTAAAACAACAACATCGTTATGCAAATGAAAAGCAACCAGGTCTGATATGAAGAATCGTGAATAACGATGAGTGAGAAAGTTACAGACCCACAAATATTATGCCCCCAAGACATGCTAACCTCTCACCATTATAATAACAGTGGAGGATGGCATTTTTTTGGGGGGGGGATGAGATTTATGCCTCAGTAACTTTCTTACTCATCATTAATCACAATGAATTCAGGGTTACCTGTAATCATGACAGCCACATTAATGTAGAAGTGTTTGGAAACATATTCTATTCTTATTTACAATTTACAATAAAACTGACTCCAAAATGACATACTCTATTATTTACAATTAATGGGCACTAAATAATTTGAAACACAACCAAAACAAACAGCAAATGCTTTCAACAAATTTGTAGTCACAAACTTGATGTAGTCATTGTGTACTATAAATATGGGACCAAATACTTAATTTTTTACTACTTTAATGCACATACAGTGCATTCGGAAAGTTTTCAATACCCTTGACTTTTTCCACATTTTGTTATGTTACAGCCTTATTCTAAAATTGATTGTTGAGGAAAAACATGTATTTAATCCACAAACAATAACCCATAATGAAAAAGTAAAAAACAGAAACACCATATTTATATAAGTATTCAAACCCTTTGATATGAGATTCAGGTGCATCCTGTTTCCATTGATCATCCTTGAGATATTTCTACAACTTGATTGGAGTCCATCTGTTGAATTGATTAGACAGGATCTGGAAAGGTACACACCTGCCTATATAAGGTCCCACAGTTGACAGTGCATGTCAGACCAAAAACCAAGCCATGTGGTCAAAGGAATTGTCCATAGAGCTCCGAGACACGATTGTGTCAAGGCACAGATCTGGGGAAGGGTGCCAAAATATTTCTGCAGCATTGAAGGTCACCAAGAACACAGTGGCCTCCATCATTCTTCAATGGAAGAAGTTTGGAACCACCAAGACTCTTCCGAGAGCTGGCCGCCTGGCAAAACTGAGCAATGGGGGGAGAAGGGACTTGGTAAGGGAGGTAACGAAGTACCCGATGGTCACTCTGACAGAGCTCCAGAGTTCCTCTGTGGAGATGGAAGAAGCTTCCAGAAGGACAACAATCTCTGCAGCACTCCACTCATCAAGCCCTTATTAAGCCATTCCTCAGTAAAGGCACATGACATTCCGCTCGGAGTTTGCCAAAAGGCACCTGAAGGACTCAGACCATGAGAAACAAGACTCTCTGGTATGATGAAACCCAGACTGAACTCTTTAGCCTGAATGCCAAGCGTCACGTCTGGAGGAAATCTGGCACAATCTCTACGGTGGAGCATTGTGGCAGCAGCATCATGCTTTGGGGATGTTTTTCAACTGCAAGGACTGGGAGACTAGTCCGGATCGAGGCAAAGATGAAGGTTCACCTTCCAACAGGACAATGACCCAAAGCACACAGCCAAGACAACGTAGTAGTGGCTTCATGACAAGTCTCTGAATGTCTTTGAGTGGCCCAGCCAGAGCCCGGACTTGAATCCGATCGAGCATCTCTGGAGAGACCTGAAAATAGCTACGCAGCAAAACTCCCCATCCAACCTGATGGAACATGAGAGTTTCTGCAGAGAAGAATGGGAGAAACTCCCCAAATACAGGTGTGCCAAGCTTGTAGCGTCATACCCAAGACGACTCAAAGCTGGAAACGCTGCAAAAGGTGTTTCAACAAAGTGCTGAGTAAAGGGTCTGAATACTTATGTAAATGTCATTATTCTTTTTTTATTTTATTTACATTTGCAAAAATGTTATTATTGGGTATTGTGTGTAGATTGATGAGGGAAAAAAACAATTTCATACATTTTTTTAGAATAAATCTGTAAAGTAACAAAATGTATAAAAATGGAAAGGGTCTGTATACTTTCGGAATGCACTGTGTACCTGAATTTGTCCCAATACTTTTGGTCCCCTAAAATGGGGGGAGACAATTTTTTTAAGTGCTGTAATTTCTACATGGTTTACCTGATATGGATGAAAATACCCTCAACTTAAAGCTGAGAGTCTGTGCTTTAACCTAATTTCAAATGCGAAGTGCTGGAGTACAGAGCCAAGACAACAAAAACTGTATCCCTGTCCCAGTACTTTTGGAGCTCATATGTTACCATGTATAGTCTCAACTGTGCCCTTATCCATTTACAAGGAATATTTAGCCTAAAAAAATTGCATCTTTTGTAGCTCATGATGATATCTGTGTGTAGATGATAGTTATGTAGTCCAGAACATTTGCTAACTGCAAAAGCTGAAAACATCTAGTCAAACTCACATTGTAATGCTTCCACTTTCCTGTTAATTTCTCATTAAAACTAATCATGGAAACTTTACATCATATATTATTTACAATATGTGCATTTTGTTTTTGTGACTAATAAGTTAACTCCCTGGGATTTTTAATCAAGAGAAAAATGCTTTTCTTCCTTTCTTTTTTCCTGTTTTTCATCAATAGCTGAGATGAAAGTGTAGATGTAGTGATAGCCACATCAAAGACCTCTGGATCACGCCCCCAGACACTGCTTCCGCCTGAAACACACTCTCACTACCACTAGCACAGATGGCAGGCCCTGCTCACAAGAACTGCATCCATACACTCATATAAACACCATGGCTCACAACCTCCTCCACACTCTGTCTGTACTAGAAACTGGAGGTCTAACAAATAGGGAATGAGAAAAAAAAGCATCAATAAAGAGCAATTATGGACTGCAGATAGATGAGTCATGCATTGAGGTAATCCAGCCACTGGCTGCTGCTGTCCGGCACAACACAAATGCAATCAACAAGAGAATAAGTTACGAAGTAGTGTGGTGAGGAGAGACAAATCGTTGTGTACTAAGCTTTCCACCAGAGCTAAGAGCAGTTAGTTATCTGTCTCTGTGTCATCGGGAGAAGTAAACACAACAGGACTAGCATATTCACATCTTAACACAATGTGTATTTTAGACTACTAAATATCCCTGTTCTGTTATAGTGTCTTTGAAATGGACTAAATACGGACATGTCATACAGCAATGACAATGTAGCAGATGTGAAGCTGTGAAACTCATTCCTCAGCCTGAAGTGTCATCCCTTGAGCTTGTCATGACTGTCCTGATCAGGTCAGGTTACAGGAGACCACAATCCTACAGATTATCTCTCAACCTCAACAGAGGAGGAGAGATCTAGGGGTCTGAAGATGTGGGGGTTTTATGACCCCTCACACCCCTGGTAAATCTCAGGCCACAGACAATTTCCTTTGTCCTGTTACTATGGAGAACTAGCCTCAGAACATTAAACATGAAATAAAGGGACTTTGGAACAATGGTTTCCGTCAGCCACAATGGTGGTCATGACGATAGATGGAATATGAAAATGTATTTTGTTTTGTTATGAAAGGTTAATAGATGACGTTATTACGAAAACATTAACGTCAACAGTTTGGAAAATGTCCAAATCAAAGAGAATGTTTTGGTAAAGATGAAATGTGAAGTTAGTTGTCTAAAATTGGATTTGAATAAAATCTAGACCTTGCCCATAACTTGGTACGCCCAGAGAAGGGCCCTAAAGGCGGTTACGCCCACTTCTGACACGAGGGTATAAAACCTGTGAGTAAAGAATTTACAGAGGAGACTACGTGACCCAAGCTGCAGCCGAGGTCTAAAAAGTCAACGAACCCAGAATGCAAGTTTGAAGACAAAGAAATCTTTTTCTACCCAAGCTACGGATATGTAGCTGTGTCTAAGCAGGTGAACCACCTAGCTTCCACTTCCGATCGAATCGTGGTATCTACACTTTTTTATTCCAACGCTGTGCACTCTGAGCTACAGAGCCGTCTGTCCTCCGAAGAGCCCTTCCAGAAGGGCGAGGAAACAGACTCTTCAGCCAAAAGGACAATGACATCATGAGGACGACCAGAGAGGTGCACCGGAGAAGTGCGTCATTGAGCAGCCTGAACGGTCCACGCGGAGAATCCACAGAGACCTTCCCCACATAATTACATCATTATATTCTGACCCATAAGAGTGGCAGTTTGGGGCAAGGCTAGGGTTAGAATAGCATACCTGACAAATTCACCCAAATGTATATTTCTCTTGTGTACTTTCTCTTTTTATCTCTCTTTTAAATCCCCATTTTGGGTAACACGCGCCATAGTGTGTTGACCCGTTATACTAAGTTTTAATCAATAGCCTAGAATGTGTTTTTGTGTATGTGTATCTTTTATCATAATCTTAGCTTTCTAGTAAATGAATACTCAACTAAGATTGGTGTGGTACGAACTCATTGGTGAGACCCGGTTCCGTGCAGCTTCCCGGATTATGCAACGTTCAGAATGAGACTGTAGAGGAAACTGATTAATTAGCGACTGTTGTAAAATCGATATTCTGATATTCTTTGAGTTAATTTGGGAAATAGAAACTCAATAAAAACGTATTTTCCAATGGTGCCCCAGGTTAATGAGTTAATAATTGCTTGATTCAGTTAATCACGCAATTAGAAACTTTTAATCATTCGATGAGCAACAGTCATCATATTAACTAATACAACAAGCTGTAACGGCATTCTTTTGTTGTTGAAGGAGAGTCGGACCGAAATGCAGCGTGTAAGTTACTCATGTTTATTTAAAGAAGACAAAACGAACGAACTAACACGAATAACTAAATAAATACAAAAAACAACAAACAGAACGAAACCTAATACAGCCTGACTGGTGCAACCTACACAGAGACAGGGACAATCACCCACGAAATGCAAAGCGAAATCAGGCTACCTAAATACGGTTCCCAATCAGCGACAACGAGAAGCACCTGACTCCGATTGAGAACCGCCTCAGGCAGCCAACCTAATTAACACACACACACACCCCTAATCAACTACAATCCCAAACACTACAAACCCCAATACAAAAATACAATACATAATAACCCCATGTCACACCCTGGTCTAACTAACTAATAAACTAAAACACACAATACTAAGACCAAGTTTGACAGAACCCCCCCCCTAAGGTGCGGACTCCCGAACGCACCTCAAAACCATAGGGAGGGTCCGGGTGGGCGTCTGTCCATGGTGGCGGTTCCGGCTCCGGACGTGGACCCCACTTCAAAAATGTCAATGTTCCTCCCCTTCGCGTCCATAGATAATCCACCCTAACCGCCGACCATGGCCGAATAGTCCTCACCCAGAACCCTACATAATAGAAGAGCAGTTCGTGACTGAGGGGCAGCTCGGGACTGAGGGACAGCTCGGGACTGAGGGATAGCTCGGGACTGAGGGACAGCTCGGGACAGAGGGGCAGCTCGGGACAGAGGGGCAGCTCGGGACAGAGGGGCAGCTCGGGACAGAGGGGCAGCTCGGGACAGAGGGGCAGCTCAGCACTGAGAGGCAGCTCAGCACTGAGAAAAAGCCCAGTACTGAGAAGAAGCCCAGCCAGGAAGTAGAATCCGGCAGATCCAGGCTGACTGGCGGATCCTGGCCGACTGGCGGATCCTGGCCGACTGGCGGATCCTGGCCGACTGGCGGATCCTGGCCGACTGGCGGATCCTGGCTGACTAGCAGATCTGGCAGATCCTGGCTGACTGGCGGATCCTGGCTGACAGGCAGATCTGGCAGATCCTGGCTGACTGGAGGATCCTGGCTGACTAGCAGATCTGGCAGATCCTGGCTGACTGGCGGATCTGGAAGGGTCTGGTTGACTGGCAGATCTGGAAGAGTCTGGTTGACTGGCAGATCTGGAAGAGTCTGGCTGACTGGCAGATCTGAAAGAGTCTGGCTGACTGGCAGATCTGGAAGAGTCTGGCTGACTGGCAGATCTGGAAGAGTCTGGCTGACTGGCAGATCTGGAAGAGTCTGGCTGACTAGAAGAGTCTGGCTGACTGGAAGAGTCTGGCTGACTGGCAGATCTGGAAGAGTCTGGTTGACTGGCAGATCTGGAAGAGTCTGGCTGACTGGCAGATCTGGAAGAGTCTGGCTGACTGGCAGATCTGGAAGGGTCTGGTCGACTGGCAGATCTGGAAGAGTCTGGCTGACTGGAAGAGTCTGGCTGACTGGAAGAGTCTGGCTGACTGGCAGATCTGGAAGAGTCTGGCTGACTGGCAGATCTGGAAGAGTCTGGTCGACTGGCAGATCTGGAAGAGTCTGGCTGACTGGAAGAGTCTGGCTGACTGGCAGATCTGGAAGAGTCTGGCTGACTGGCAGATCTGGAAGAGTCTGGTCGACTGGCAGATCTGGAAGAGTCTGGCTGACTGGCAGATCTGGAAGAGTCTGGTTGACTGGCAGATCTGGAAGAGTCTGGCTGACTAGAAGAGTCTGGCTGACTGGAAGAGTCTGGCTGACTGGAAGATCTGGCTGCTTCATGCTGACTGACAGCTCTGGCTGCTCCATGCTGACTGGCGGCTCTGGCTGCTCCATACTGACTGACAGCTCTGGCGGCTTCATGGAGACTGGCAGCTCTATGCAGACTGGCAACTCCATGCAGACTGGCAGCTCTTTGCAGACTGGCAGCTCTGGCTGCTCCATGCAGACTAGCAGCTCAGGCTGATCTATGCAAACTGACAGCTCTGGCTGCTCAAGGTAGACTGGCAGCTCAGGCTGCTCTATGCAAACTGACAGCTCTGGCTGCTCAATGTAGACTGACAGCTCAGGCTGCTCTATACAAACTGACAGCTCTGGCTGATCAATGTAGACTGGCAGCTCAGGCTGCTCTATACAAACAGGAGGCTCCGGCAGCGCTGTAGAGGAGGAAGGCTCTAGAACCGCTGAACAGACGGGAGACTCCGACAGCGCAGGAGAGGGAGAAAGCGCTGGCTGCGCTGAACAGGCGAGGCGCACTGTAGGCCTGATGCGTGGTGCTGGCACTGGTGGTATCGGGCCGAGGACACGCACAGGAAGCCTAGTGCGGGGAGCTGCTACTGGAGGGCTGGGGTGTGGAGGTGGTTCTGGATAAAGGACAGGCACAGGAAGCCTGGTTTGAGGAGCTACTACCGGAGGACTGGTGTGTGAAGGTGGCACAGGATGGACTGGACCGTGAAGGTGTACTGGAGAGCCTGAATGCAGGACTGGCACAGGAAGTGCAAGGCTAGGCAGGTACTCAGGAGGCTTAGTGCGTGAGGCTGGCACACTTTCCACCAGCCGACTAACACGCACCTCAGGACTAGTATGAAGTGCTGACCCAGGTGCCATCAAATCCCCGACACGCTCCGTCGGCCGAATATTATATCTAAAGCACCAAACTAGCAACTCCCTCATTAAACTCTCCTCCAATTTTCCCATTAACTCCTTCACAGTCTCTGCTTCGCTCACCTCCAACACTGGTTCTGACCTCCTCCTTGGCTCTTCACAATAAACAGGGAGAGTTGACTCAGGTCTGTCTCCTGACTCAGCCACTCCCCCTGATAGCCCCCCCCAAAAAAATTTTTGGGGCTGCTTTTCGGGCTTCGCTCTGCGCCGCCGTGACTTTCTTTTTAACTCCATTCTTCGATAGCCCTCTTCGCACTGCTCCAGTGAATCCCAGGCGGGCTCCGGCACTCTCTCTGGGTCGGCCGCCCACCTATCTATTTCTTCCCACGTCGTTAAATCCCATGTCCATTCTCTGAATAATTCCTCCTCCCTTTGCTGCTCCAGCTGTCGCTGCCTGTTAACACGCTGCTCCGGTTTACTCTTCGCCTGCTGCGCTTTAGGGCGGCTACACTCTTCTGGTTTTGTTATGTACTTGAGTGAAGACCCAAAAGCGGTTTTAACAGAAAACAGAGTTCTTTAATGAAAAACAGGAATGGCATAAATCCTCTTCCAACGTAGTCAATGGAACAAAAAGAACGTTAGTATAATGCAGGATGCACCTGCCAGGCAGACTCCGACAGGATAGGACAAGGTGGAAGCAAACGGGACGACAGCTTGCTTCTGGCATCAAAAACACAAACAAGAATCAGACACTGAAAGTAGCAGGAACAGAGAGAGAAATAGAGACCTAATCAGAGGGGGAAGAGAGAACAGGTGGGAAGGAGTGAATGAGCTAGTTAGGGAAGATGTAGAACAGCTGAAGAATGAGAGACAGAGAAGGTAACCTAAAAAGACCAGCAGAGAGAGACAGAGTGAAGAGAAAGGACAGGAACAGACATAACAAGACATGACAGGTTTAGCCCAGGGTCCTCTTCCGTCCAGGATTTCCTCCCATGTCCAGAAATCCTTATAACGAGGCTCCTCTTGGTCCCGCGGTTCATTGGTCCGTTCCGTATTTCTCAGGTCATTAATCCTGTCGCAGTGCGACTTCTTCTCCCGCGCTATCTTCGTCGCGTTCACCCGGTCTTCCATGTCTCCTGTGTTAAGCCCGTTCTTCGCGCCCCCGCTCGTCCCTCCCCCCCCCCCATCCTTGTCGAGGGCGCACCCATCTACAGGGTTCGTATGATTTTGGACATGCGCCCTCGGGGCCGTGGTCATCAGTACCTAGTGGATTGGGAGGGGTACGGTCCTGAGGAGAGGAGTTGGGTTCCCTCTCGGGACGTGCTGGACCGTTCGCTGATCGATGATTTCCTCCGTTGCCGCCAGGTTTCCTCCTCGAGTGCGCCAGGAGGCGCTCGGTGAGTGGGGGGGGGTAGCTCCTTTCCACGAGCTCGGCGACGAAGATCAAACCGTCGCTCTATGCGAATAGCGAGAGCTATTAAGGAGTCCAGACTGGAAGGAACCTCCCGGGAGAGGATCTCATCCTTAACCTCGACGAGGAGACCCTCCAGAAAACGAGCGAGCAAAGCCGGCTCGTTCCAGTCACTAGAGGCAGCGAGAGTGCGAAACTCAATAGAATAATCCGTTATGGATCGATTCCCCTGACATAGGGAAGACAGGGCCCTGGAAGCCTCCTCCCCAAAAACAGAACGGTCAAAAACCCGTATCATCTCCTCCTTAAAGTCCTGATACTGGTTAATACACTCAGCCCTCGCCTCCCAGATTGCCGTGCCCCACTCACGCGCCCGTCCGGTAAGGAGAGAAATGACGTAGGCGATGCGGGCTGCGCTCCTGGAGTAAGTGTTGGGCTGGAGAGAGAACACCACATCACACTGAGTGAGGAATGAGCGGCACTCAGTGGGCTCCCCAGAGTAACACGGCGGGTTGTTGATCCTGGGCTCCGGAGACTCGGAAACCCTGGAAGTGGGCGGTGGATCGAGGTGGAGTTGGTGAACCTGTCTTGTGAGGTCGGAGACTTGGACGGCCAGGGTCTCAACGGCATGTCGAGCAGCAGACAATTCCTCCTCGTGTCTGCCTAGCATCGCTCCCTGGATCTCGACGGCGGAGTGAAAAGGGTCCGGAGCCGCTGGGTCCATTCTTGGTCTGATTCTTCTGTTATGTACTTGAGTGAAGACCCAAAAGCGGTTTTAACAGAAAACAGAGTTCTTTAATGAAAAACAGGAATGGCATAAATCCTCTTCCAACGTAGTCAATGGAACAAAAAGAACGTTAGTATAATGCAGGATGCACCTGCCAGGCAGACTCCGACAGGATAGGACAAGGTGGAAGCAAACGGGACGACAGCTTGCTTCTGGCATCAAAAACACAAACAAGAATCAGACACTGAAAGTAGCAGGAACAGAGAGAGAAATAGAGACCTAATCAGAGGGGGAAGAGAGAACAGGTGGGAAGGAGTGAATGAGCTAGTTAGGGAAGATGTAGAACAGCTGAAGAATGAGAGACAGAGAAGGTAACCTAAAAAGACCAGCAGAGAGAGACAGAGTGAAGAGAAAGGACAGGAACAGACATAACAAGACATGACAGGTTTAGCCCAGGGTCCTCTTCCGTCCAGGATTTCCTCCCATGTCCAGAAATCCTTATAACGAGGCTCCTCTTTGCGCAGCTCCTCTTTGCGCTGCACCTGCCTGTTGACACGCTGCTCGGTCCGAGAGTGGTGGGTGATTCTGTAACGGCGTTCTTTTGTTGTTGAAGGAGAGTCGGACCGAAATGCAGCGTGTAAGTTACTCATGTTTTTTTAAAGAAGACAAAACGAACGAACTAACACGAATAACTAAATAAATACAAAAAAAACAACAAACAGAACGAAACCTAATACAGCCTGACTGGTTTTTATAAAAATAATTTATTATCATCAGTACCATTCATTCTTTCCAAATCATAATTTACATACATACACAAAAATATATTTTTAATTAAACTAATTAAATTAAACTAAACATAAACCCCAAACAAAACCTCAGGGGAGCATCTTCCCTCCCCGTCACCCTACAAAACACCTTTCCCTATCTCCCCGTCCCTAATCTATCCTCTTACAAATCTAAATGACACCCAGCCCTAAACCCCCCTTCCACCTCTCCCGAGCAGCATGCTGCCCCCACTTCCTCTCCTCCCTCTTCATCCTCCCCCTCAAATCTCCTTCCACTCTCCTCACTATCCCTTCCACCCCCCAATCTCTCCCTGTCTTCACCATGTTCTGCCTGGCTTCCCACAGCCCCCGTTTAAAGAGACTCATGAGAAGCCAGAGCAGAAACCTGTCCCTATCCGTCCCTCTCACTCTCCCTACACCCCTCTCTAACCTGGCCCACGTCAATACAAAATCCCCCTTTACCAAACCTAACAACACCCGTGCCCTAGACCATACTACTCCGGCAAAGGCACAGTCCCAAAAGACATGACGCACAGTCTCCTCCCTGCCACAAGAGGATCTTGGACAGGTGGGGGATTGCACTAAACTAAACCGGTACAAGATGGAACGTACCGGCAAACACTTATGAAGGCTCAACCAATTCAGGTCCTTGAGCCTGTTGTCCAGACCCCGCACCTGCACTCCCTCCCAGACCGCTTCCGAGATACCTACTACAGGCGCCCGACTCTCTGCCTTTCTGACCTCCTCGTACAGGTGCCTATGATCTAAACCTACTCGGGCAACTTCAACCTCAGGGTGCGCACGCAGCCACTTGGCCGCATGACCAAAGTGCCACGGCAGCTGTTCCGCCCGAGGACCCGTGTTAGACCACACCATTATGCTTCTCGCCTGATATGAGAAAAACACCCGCAGGAAGTAACCGGACGGGTGTATCACTGGCTGAGCAAGCTCCGTTAACAAGAAAGAAACAAAAATTGTGTCCAGCTTGAGGGGGAAATGTGGTACCCCCCTACCTCCCTCCCCGATGGGACAGATCATACGTGCCCTGGCGACCCACTCATACCTGCCACTCCACATAAACTGAAACACAAGCTTCACTAGAGGCCTTCTCAGACAAACCGGCAATGGGTAGATGTATGCCAAATACAAAAGCGACGGCAACACATCCACCTTTAGGACCAGGACTTTGCCCATAAAAGACAAATACCTAGCTTTCCACATTGCTAGCTTCCTCTGTACCACTGCAATACACATGTTCCAGTTTAGCGTCGCAGAGCCGGAGGTCTCAAAATGGACCCCGAGAATCCTCAGGGCCCCCTCACAGAGAGATAACCCCCCAGGCACATCCGTTCTACCGCGCCATCTTCCGAAAAACTTGACGGAAAACTTTGCATGGTTCAGAACTGCTCCCGACGCTCGAGTGAAATCCCCAAAGATGGCAAGGGACCTTGTCAGGCACGAGTCCTTGCACAACAACAAGGAAGTGTCGTCGGCGTACTGCGTCATCTTAACACGCAGTCAACCACTTCCAGGGATCAGCAGACCTTCCACCCCTGTGTCTGCCCTAATGGCAGCCCCCAGAGGCTCCATGTACAGAACGAAGAGGAGAGCCGAGAGTGGGCACCCCTGCCTGACCCCAGACGAGAGGTCAAAAACGTCACCCAAGTGACTATTTACACTAACTCGGCACCCCGCTCCGACATATAATGTACGAATCCATCCTATAAACTTCTCCCCAAATCCTAATCGACCTAACACTCTGAATAAAAAGGATCTATTCACGCGATCGAAGGCTTTCGCCTGATCTAGCGCTGCTACCATAAAAGGCAGTCCTCTATCTTCAACCCAAGCGATGGAGTCCCTGATTAACTGTAGGTTCCATCTAATAGAGCGGCCCTCTACCCCGCACGTCTGATCCTCATGAACAACGTGGGGAAGGGCTGTGCGCAACCGGTCTGCTAAAACCTTTGCAAGTAGCTTGTAATCTACACACAGCATGGTCAACGGCCGCCAGTTGCCAAGGTCAGTTACTTCCCCCTTCTTATATAAAAGTGACAGCACACCAACAGCCATTGATCCCCCCGGGACCCCCGTCTCAAGGATGGCCTTCAAGACTTCGAGGACCACTGGTCCAAGTATACCCCAAAACTTGAGATAAAACTCAGCCGGCAGCCCATCCATCCCAGGCACCTTCCCTTTTCCCATCCTCCTAAGAGCGCTCTCAACCTCTTCTAGTGAAATCTGGGCCTCCATCACTTCTCTAATGTCCTCCGGCAACCGCCTGGACAAGTGTTCTAAAAACACATTTCCCTGCTCTACATCTATTTCCCTTTCCTTAAATAAACCTTGGAAATGATCAGTTGTCACCCTGACCATATCCTCTGGTTCTCTAACTATACTACCATTTTCTTCCCTAACACCATGCATTACCTTCCTACTCTGTCTTGCCCTAACCAACTTAAAGAACATAGCAGAACAAGTCTCATTATGTTCTAGAAAGCCGCTATGCGCACGCTCCAGGAAAACTCGAGCCTTCCGCTCCTGCAACTCCCTGAGCTGCGCCTTTAGGGTTGAGGATCTCTCCCAGTCAAACGACCCGCCGAGGTTGCCTGCCTCGTATTCGAGATCAATTAACCTTTGGATACGATCCACCTCCCTCCTCTCCTCCCTTTTTTTCCTCTTGCAATACCCTATTATAAAAGCCCTAATCCTCACCTTAACTAATTCCCACCACTCTAACACCCCTCGCACATGGACCGGAGACCCTCAAGCCTCCTAAAGAAAACATAAAACCCGTCAACAAAAGCCTGCTCCTCCAGCACATCCCGATCTAGCTTCCAGTACCCCTTACCAAAGAGGCAGACCGACGACCCCACCTGCAGGAGCACCCCGTCGTGATCCGAAAAGAAAACAGGCAACAGCCGCCCAGACAACTTTCCCAAAGACCTGGGTACAAAAATATAATCGAGCCTCCGCTCAACCCCCTGGAGTTACGCCATGTAGGACCGTCCATTTTCGGAGTATTGTGCATACCACCATCTACCAGACCATGGCAAGCCATTAGCCTAGCAATGGCGCCTGCACTGTTATCCCCCTCTTCCTAAATCTGTATTAAAATCCCCCCCTATCACTAATTTCCTATTTGTAACACACAGGGGCGTCAGACAGTCCACCATCTCCTTCCTGTCTGCCACCACCTGTGGCCCATACACC
This sequence comes from Oncorhynchus masou masou, assembly GCF_036934945.1. Taxonomy (NCBI): domain Eukaryota; kingdom Metazoa; phylum Chordata; class Actinopteri; order Salmoniformes; family Salmonidae; genus Oncorhynchus; species Oncorhynchus masou. The sequence continues at coordinate 16,530,886 of NC_088242.1, forward strand.
ACCACTAATCTAAATTTACACTCCCTTATCGTGACATCCACCCCTATAACCCTCCCCTGCATTGCAACAAAGGAATCTTCCACTTTTACCTCCCTGTGCCCACACAAAATCCCTACCCCAGATGAGTGCACCCCCCCTACACCCCAAACCGACTCTCCCTTGTCCCACTCCCTCTTAAATCTACTAACATCCCCTCCATCCCTCAGGTGAACCTCCTGTAAAAAACAAAAATCAAACCCCACACCCTCCAAATAACTAAAAACCACCCTCCTCTTAACAATATCTCTTAAACCCCTTACATTTAAACTTACAAAAGTAAAATTACACTCCATGAAGAAAATAAAATAAAACATGTAATATACTCAAATACTAAACCCAGACAGAAAAAAAACAAAAACAGGAGACTCACCCGATGCTCCCCTGCTCCATATCTACCGGTGAGAACACCATCTGTAATCCCGACATCCCCCCCTCTTCCTCCATCACACCATCCCAGGATGCAGGAATAGTGTTTGGCTTCGGGGTGCCCTGCACCCTGGGTCTACCCCCACAATCCTCCCCCTCCCCAGTGTTGCAGCTGGTTTGGAAGAAAATTGGGGAGGCTGAGTCCCCAAACAAAAACTCCCCACCTCCTCCTGTACCCAGTCCTGAGTCTTGTTAGGTGTGTCACCACCCAAATGAAGTTGAGAGTCTTGGGAAACCAGCAGCAACCCAGAGGTTTCTCCCACCCCCATCACTCTCTTGGCCATCCCCTCCCCCTCACTGTCGGCCAATCGCACCCTCCTCTTCATTCTCTTCTTTGGTGATGGCGGCAGTGGAGAGATACCACCCCCTCCCCCCGCCAGCTCCTCCACCATACCCCTCATCTCTTCCACCATGTCACTTTCCCCCCAGTCCACTTGCTCTTCCACCGTCTTCTTCTCTAACATCCCTCCCTCACTTTCTTCTCTCTCATTCTCCTCCACTCGGTTGCCTTCTTCCACCGCTTTTCCTGGTTCTCCTACTCCCGTGCCTTCCGTTTCCTTCTCTCTTCCATCCACCGCTTCTTGCTCCTCTTCCTTCCTTGTAGCCTTCCCCTCTGGACTTGTAGTCTTGTCATGAGGCATGTTTCCTTCCCCTCCTCTTCTTCCCCCATCCCCATCCCCCGCTCCTGCTCCCCCCCCAGCCGCAGACGCATATGACCTCTGACGGGCCGGGCACTCCCGCCACAGGTGTGCTGACGAGCCACACCCATGGCATGTCTTAGGCTTGTCACAATCCCTCGCCTCGTGATCCTCAGATCCACAAAATCTGCATTTTCTCATGCTGCACGAGGCGAAAATGTGTCCATAGGCCATACAGCGCCTGCAAAATGGGGGCTGACGTGCATAAAACAAAGTCCCCCTGTCAGCCCCAAGGGAGAACATAGCAGGAGGATGAAGGTATCCACCATGTCCCTTTGGGTCCTCCCTGAGGAGGGCCTGGAAACCTCTCCTCCCATTCCAAAACCCAAGGGAGTCTTTGAGGTGCCTAGCTGAGGAAACGTTATCCATGTATCTCCCCAGAAAAGCCCTCACCTCTTCATCCTTAACGTAAGGGTTGTACATGTTAACAGTCACAACCCTAAAGTTATTCTTCGCCAGACTTGATATTTCGTAGTGGCACATCGGCCTCTCACCTCCCACTGCTCTTGCCCTTCTAAGGATATCATCATGCTTTTCTTCAGTATATAGCGCGACGTCGTATGCTCCCTCCAACGAGTTGCCTTGGAAACAAAACACGTCCTTCACCGTCAGCTTTAGAATCCCCATCAATATAATTCTTCCAAAAGATTCTCGTCCTAACGGCTCCAACTCCTTTTCCTTCCAAGCAAAACGAATCGTGTTAGCCAGCCCAATTCCAGGGACCGACCGTGATGATGTATTTAGCACCATCTCCGCAAGGAGAATGGCGCTCGTTCTTTTCTCTTCCGATACAAGAAAAAACGAAAATCCAAAAGTGACCGCAACTGACTGGTGCAACCTACACAGAGACAGGGACAGTCACCCACGAAATGCAAAGCGAAATCAGGCTACCTAAATACGGTTCCCAATCAGCGACAACGAGAAGCACCTGACTCCGATTGAGAACAGCCTCAGGCAGCCAACCTAATTAACACACACACACCCCTAATCAGCTACAATCCCAAACACTACAAACCCCAATACGAAAATACAATACATAATAACCCCATGTCACACCCTGGTCTAACTAACTAATAAACTAAAACACACAATACTAAGACCAAGGCGTGACACAAGCTTTAGTGGCACAATGGGCTATTTGTGTTTATGAGACAGAGGTCCTGAGTTTGAGTCTTGGTACGCGCTGAATCAAATCAAATAATATTTTATTGGTCATATACACATGGTTAGCAGATGCTATTGCGAGTGTAGCAAAATTCTTGTGCTTCTAGTTCCAACAGTGCAGCAATATCTAACATCTTTCACTGCTGCTCCCGCTCCCCCTCCCTGGCGCTCGACGGCACCAGGCTTCCCAGCATTACGCACTCATGCCACCATCATTATGCACACCTGCTTCCCTCATCACACGCATCGGCGATCATTTGGACTCACCTGGACTCAATCACCTGTGTTATTTTCTTCCCTATATCTGTCTGTCCCCATCTCTGTTCCCAGCTTCGACATCAATTGTAGTGTTTCGTTGTGTTACCCGTGTGCTGACGCTGTTCCTGTCTTGTTCCATGTCTGTTCCTCATTAAATGTTTGACTCCCCGTACCTGCTTCTCATCTCCAGCGTCGGTCCTTACAACATATAATCTAACAATTCCACAACAATAACCTAATACACACACATCTAAGTAAAGGAACGGAATAAGAATATATGCCTATAATATATACATACCTGAGGCAGCAGGTGGCCTTGGGTGGCAGGTAGCCAAGTGGTTAGATTGTTGGGCCAGTAACCAAAATGTTGCTAGATCAAATCCCCAAGCGGACAAGGTAAAAATCTGTTGTTCTCCCCCTGAACAACGCAGTTCACCAACTGTTCCTAGGCTGTCATTGTAAATAAGAATTTGTTCTTAACTGACTTGCCTAGTTAAATAAATATAGGCAAGATGCAATAAATGGTATAAAATACATTATATGAGATGAGTAATTCAAGGTATTATTATTAAAGTGACTAGTGATCCATTTAATAAAGTGGCCAATGATTTCAAGTATATGTAGGCAGCAGCCTCTCTGTGTTTGGGATAGGCTAGCGGGACACCAGCTGACCACATCCTGTGAAATTGGAGGACGCGCGATTCAAACATAGAATCGTAATATTAAGCCTCCATGAACATACAAGTGTCTTATATCATTTAAAAGATTCAATTCTTGTTAATCTAATTGTGTTGTCAGATTTACAACAGGCTTTACCGTGAAAGCATACCATGCGATTGTCTGAGGACGGCACCCCACATCAACATATTTTTCAACCAGCACAGGCTTCATAAAATCACAAATAGCGATTAAATAAATCACTTACCCACAGGAAGTACTAGAATCTTCCTCTGTTTGCAATCCCAAGAGTCCCAGCTACAACATGTAGTGTAGTTTTGTTAGATTAAATCCTTCTTTATATCCCAAAAAGTCTGTTTAGTTGGCGCCATCGATTTCAGTAATCCACTCGTTCAACATGCAGACAAAGGAGTTCAAAGAGCTACCGCTAAACTTCATCCAAACAAGTCAAACAACGTTTCTATATAATTCTCAGGGACTCTAAAATGTCAATAAACTATAAAATAGTATGTTCAATAGGAAAGCAAAATTAATAAGCGCACGCGCCGAAAGACTGGTGTTGTTCCGGTGCTCTCCTAACCAAAACTCCAAATTCTTGCTTGTTTTTTCATGTTAGCTCACAGTCGTTTTTCAAGCCTGAAACTTTGAAAAACGACTGTTGACATCTAGTGGAAGCCAAAAGAATTGCAATCCGGGAGACGGAATTACATAGGAACAACAGGTTTGCATTATAAGAGCCTGGGACCTAAAAAAAAAATCAGGCTGGGTTTTTCTTCTGATTTTCGCCTGTCATATCAATTCTGTTATAGTCTCAGACATTATTGTAACAGTTTTGGAAACTTCAAAGTGTTTTCTATCCAATGCTAATGCCAATGCCAATTTTATGCATATCCAGGTTTCCGGGCCTGAGTAACAGGCAGTTTACTTTGGGCACGTCAGTCAGGCGGAATTTCAGGAAACTAGACCCTATCCCTAATTAACAGTCTGATGGCCTTGAGATAGAAGCTGTTTTTCAGTCTCTTGGTGCCAGCTTTGATGCACCTGTACTGACCTCACCTTCTGGATGGTAGTGGGGTGAACAGGCAGTGGCTCGAGTAGTTTTTGTCCTTGAATATCTTTTTGTCCTTCCTGTGACATCGGGTGCTGTAGTTTCCTGGAGGGCAGGTAGTTTGTAGACCCCACCACCCTCTGGAGAGACTTGCGGTTGTGGGCGGTGCAGTTACCTTATCAGGCGGTGATGCAACCCGACAGGATGCGCTCGTTTGTGAGGGTTTTTGGTGACAAGCCAAATTTCTTCAGCCTACTTCAGCCAACTGTTGCACCTTCTTCAACGGCACTGTCTAATAGTGATGTCTTCACTATTATTCTACAATGTAGAAAATAGTCAAAATAAAGAAAAACCCTTGAATGAGTAGGTGTGTCAAAACTTTTGACTGGTACAGTACACGGGACATACGTAAGTGAGTGAATGGTTCACCACCAGAGAATAATGGCAGGGTGAAATGGACCAGAACTTGACACCTGGAAGATAGCGAGGAGAGGCTCCCTCATGGTCTGAGCAGCAGAGAGAGAGGGTAGACTTGCTGGGCCACTCTTGGATAATGTAGCAACGATTAACTTCCCATGTTCAAGCAACGGGATGTTTTCCAGAGAAGACATGATAGGGTATGTGCATGATATTATTTTTCCTCTTGTGGTTATCTGTTATGTTGAGTGCCACCCCATATCACATTGGCTGAACGCGTGTCTCTGGCTTCACTGATAGCTGTAACATATAACATTCTCAGCTAAGAAGGGCCCCAGTTTGTCCAGATAGCTGTGTTTATTTACATATTCCCATGTTTTACAAGGCTGACATTTGAGATGTAATTGCTGGTGGTGGTGTATTTATTCTGACTGTGGAATGGACTGCAGGCCGTTCCAACCAATTTGTTGCTTTAATTACCCTCTGTAGGCATTTTAGGTGTCTGTGAAAATTCATAACTAAACCATCAAAATCACACACATATGATCTGATAAGACAGGAGTTTCACCGTTCAAATTTGCTTTGCAACTACAGCGATGGTCTAAAGTTAATAACACAGGTTTTAGTTGCAGCTGACTAGTAGGTTCACATCAGTAACTGACAGAGATTATGTTTGTGTTTGTTGAAGGCGTTTGTACTGATTGTCCTATTATACAGCAGGGGCGGCAGTGTAGCCTAGTAGTTAGACCATTGGAGCTGACAAGGTACAAAATCTGTTGTTCTGCCCCTGAACAGGCAGTTAACATTTTAACATTGTTCTTGTTTTATGCCATCTGTTTTGGTTATCAGCAACATTCCAACCATCTTAGCCTCACACTTGTTTCTTGGTGACTGTCTTGAGATGGTGAGGATGGTTGTCAATGTCTTGAGAAGGGGGTGAGTTTGGTGACTGTCTTGAAGGAAGGGGTTGTGGGTGGTGACTGTCTTAAGCAGGGGGTGAGGGTGGTGGCTGTCTTAAAAAGGGGGTGAGTGTGGGAACTGTCTTAAAAAGGGGGTGAGGGTGGTGGCTGTCGTTAAGGAAGTGGATGTGGGTGGTGACTGTCTTAAGCAGGGGGTGAGGGTGGTGGCTGTCTTAAAAAGGGGGTGAGTGTGGGAACTGTCTTAAAAAGGGGGTGAGGGTGGTGGCTGTCGTTAAGGAAGTGGATGTGGGTGGTGACTGCATTGAAGGAAGGGAATGTGGGTGGTGACTGCCTTGAAGGAAGGGGCTGTGGGTGCTGACTGCCTTGAAGGAAGGGGCTGTGGGTGGTGACTGCATTGAAGGAAGGGGATGTGGGTGCTGACTGCCTTGAAGGAAGTGGCTGTGGGTGGTGACTGCATTGAAGGAAGGGGCTGTGGGTGGTGACTGCATTGAAAGAAGGGGCTGTGGGTGCTGACTGCCTTGAAGGAAGGGGCTGTGGGTGGTGACTGCATTGAAGGAAGGGGATGTGGGTGCTGACTGCCTTGAAGGAAGGGATTGTGGGTGGTGACTGCCTTGAAGGAAGGGGATGTGGGTGGTGACTGCCTTGAAGGAAGGGGATGTGGGTGGTGACTGCCTTGAAGGAAGGGGATGTGGGTGGTGCCTGCCTTGAAGGAAGGGGTCGTGGGTGGTGACTGCCTTGAAGGAAGGGGATGTGGGTGGTGACTGTCTTAAGCAGGGGGTGAGGGTGGTGGCTGTCTTTAAGGAAGGGGCTGTGGGTGGTGACTGTCTTAAGCAGGGGGTGAGGGTGGTGACTGCCTTGAAGGAAGGGGCTGTGGGTGGTAACTGCCTTGACGGAAGGGGGTGAGGGTGGTGAATGCCTTGAAGGAAGGGATTGTGGGTGGTGACTGCCTTTAAGGAAGGGGATGTGGGTGGTGACTGCCTTGAAGGAAGGGGATGTGGGTGGTGACTGCCTTGAATTAAGGGGATGTGGATGGTGACTGCCTTGAAGGGAGTGAGGGTGTTAAGAGCACTGTCTTTTTCTAAAGACATTACCCACTTGACTTCCTGTGGGTAGGTTATTGCTGACAGTCTACATGTCTCAGCTGGCACTCAGCTCATCATATGACTTAAACATGTCCCATGAGGTCCTACTCGGCCAAACTGGACAGATCCTAATGGGAAGGATTGCTGAGGTTACTAGGCACTAATCACTCAGCCTCCAGATGGTCTAGTGAGTCAATGGATTAGTTCCAAATGGCACCGCTTTCCCTATTAACTGCACTACTTTTGACTAGGGCTCATAGTGCTCTGGTCAAAAGAAGTGCACTATGTAGGTAATAAGATGCCATTTGGGATGCAACAAATGACCAAGAGTGACATCACTACCCCTCAGGAACCGATTACGCCAGCAGAAATCTCATTTGAATCCCCTAAATGGAGGAGCCTGTTGACTGGAAGAGGTATGAAATGAGATGGAGCCTTCACATGGCTTTGAAGCAATGAGAGAGAGAGAGAGAGAGAGAGAGAGAGAGAGAGAGAGAGAGAGAGAGAGAGAGAGAGAGAGAGAGAAAGAGAGAGAGAGAGAGAGAAAGAGAGAGCGCGAGAGAGAGAGAGAGAGAGAGAGAGAGAAAGAGAGAAAGAGAGAAAGAGAGAAAGCGAGAGAGATATTTAATTCTCACCAAACAGCACTGTGCGGTAGCAGCTATAATTGAGATGTTTTTAAACTCTCAGTAATGACTAATGGGGACACAAATCCACATACAGTGTTTGAAGGTACTTCAAAACTAGTGTACCAATACAAGCTTAAATTGTCACAGAGAACCACCATAACTACTTTTTTGTACGTCCTCTGTAGCTCCCTGACTAGAGCCACCCATATTCATTTTCTGAGTGCCAAGATCAAGTGGCTGATGACTTGAATATGTATAAGAATCAACATGGTTTTGGAGATATTCGATATTCTGCACAAAGAAATTACTAAGTAGGCAAAGCTGGTTGCAATGAAGTCATTATAGTTTTTAGCTGTAAAGACGTCGTTGCAAACAGTTTTGCCCACTGGAGCAGATATACTGGGCGGCAGGGTAGCCTAGTGGTTAGAGTGTTGGACTAGTAACCAGAAGGTTGCAGGTTCAAACCCGAGCTGACAAGGTATAAATCTGTCAATCTGCCCCTGAACAGGCAGTTAACCCACTGTTCCTAGGCTGTCTTTGAAAATAAGAATTTGTTCTTAACTGACTTGCCGAAAGGTAAAATAAATACTTCTTACAGAGAACTAGTATAGTTTAATGGCTCTCAGTGGAAGGAAGAGTGGACCGCAGCGTGGAAAGTGTTTATGATATTTATTTTCAAGCAACACTCAAACACAATTAACACATCCAAAAACCACCGCGAACAGTTCCGTTAGGCACAGACACTAAACAGAAAATAACACCCCACAAACGGTAAATCAAAAATTACATATGATCCCCAATCGGAGACAACGATAGACAACTGCCTCTGATTGGGAACCACACTCGGCAAAACAACAAAGAAATAGAAAACATAGATTCTCCCACCCGAGTCACACCCTGACCCAACCAAACATAGAGAATAAATAAGGTTATCTAAGGTCAGGGCATGACATATAGATTTTATTTTCTGCAGTTGGTTGGCCTTTTTCCCTTTGCTGAGTGTCCAATTCAAAAGTGGAGTGGGATAAAAAAAACACTAACTGTAATAAAATAATTTATTTTCAGCCTTTTATTTAACTAGGCAAGTCAGTTAAGAACAAATTCTTATTTACAATGACCGCCTACCTCGTCCAAACCCTAACGAAGCTGGGCCAATTGTGCACTGCCCTATGGGATCCCAATCACTGCCAGTTGTGATACAGCCTGGAATCAAACAAAGGTCTTTAGTGATGCCACTAGCGCTGAGATGAAATGCCTTAGACCGCTGCGCCACCCGGGACCCCCAAGAAACAGGAAAGAGGGAGAATTTAAGAACTGATTATGCTTTACAGACCTTAGGAACTGACAATGCCTTACAGAATGTCATTTTCAATTTGGCTATCTTTCTCTCCCTGACCATCAGGGTGAAAAAGGTTTGTTTAAGATGATAGCCCAGGGCTTTTTCTCTGACCAATGACTGACCATCAGGGTGAAACAAGTTTGTTTAAAGATGATAGCCCAGGGCTATATCCCTGACCAATGACTGAACATCAGGGTGAAACAAGTTTGTTTAAAGATGATAGCCCAGGGCTATATCCCTGACCAATGACTGACCATCAGGGTGAAAACGTTTGTTTAAGATGATAGCCCAGGGCTATATCCCTGACCAATGACTGACCATCAGGGTGAAACAAGTTTGTTTAAAGATGATAGCCCAGGGCTATATCCCTGACCAATGACTGACCATCAGGGTGAAACAAGTTTGTTTAAAGATGATAGCCCAGGGCTATATCCCTGACCAATGACTGACCATCAGGGTGAAACAAGTTTGTTTAAAGATGATAGCCCAGGGCTATATCCCTGACCAATGACTGACCATCAGGGTGAAACAAGTTTGTTTAAAGATGATAGCCCGGGGCTATATCCCTGACCAATGACTGACCATCAGGGTGAAACAAGTTAGTTTAAAGATGATAGCCCAGGGCTATATCCCTGACCAATGACTGAGCATCAGGGTGAAACTAGTTAGTTTAAAGATGATAGCCCAGGGCTATATCCCTGACCAATGACTGAGCATCAGGGTGAAACAAGTTAGTTTAAAGATGATAGCCCAGGGCTATATCCCTGACCAATGACTGAGCATAAGGGTGAAACAAGTTAGTTTAAAGATGATAGCCCAGGGCTATATCCCTGACCAATGACTGAGCATAAGGGTGAAACAAGTTAGTTTAAAGATGATAGCCCAGGGCTATATCCCTGACCAATGACTGAGCATCAGGGTGAAACAAGTTTGTTTAAGATGATAGCCCAGGGCTTTTTCTCTGACCAATGACTGACCATCAGGGTGAAACAAGTTTGTTTAAAGATGATAGCCCAGGGCTATATCCCTGACCAATGACTGACCATCAGGGTGAAACAAGTTTGTTTAAAGATGATAGCCCAGGGCTATATCCCTGACCAATGACTGACCATCAGGGTGAAAACGTTTGTTTAAAGATGATAGCCCAGGGCTATATCCCTGACCAATGACTGAACATCAGGGTGAAACAAGTTTGTTTAAAGATGATAGCCCAGGGCTATATCCCTGACCAATGACTGACCATCAGGGTGAAACAAGTTTGTTTAAAGATGATAGCCCAGGGCTATAACCCTGACCAATGACTGACCATCAGGGTGAAACAAGTTTGTTTAAAGATGATAGCCCAGGGCTATATCCCTGACCAATGACTGACCATCAGGGTGAAACAAGTTTGTTTAAAGATGATAGCCCAGGGCTATATCCCTGACCAATGACTGAGCATCAGGGTGAAACTAGTTAGTTTAAAGATGATAGCCCAGGGCTATATCCCTGACCAATGGCTGAGCATCAGGGTGAAACAAGTTAGTTTAAAGATGATAGACCAGGGCTATATCCCTGACCAATGACTGAGCATAAGGGAGAAACAAGTTAGTTTAAAGATGATAGCCCAGTGCTATATCCCTGACCAATGACTGAGCATCAGGGTGAAACAAGTTAGTTTAAAGATGATAGCCCAGGGCTATATCCCTGACCAATGACTGAGCATCAGGGTGAAACAAGTTTGTTTAAAGATGATAGCCCAGGGCTATATCCCTGACCAATGACTGACCATCAGGGTGAAAAAGTTTGTTTAAAGATGATAGCCCAGGGCTATATCCCTGACCAATGACTGACCATCAGGGTGAAACAAGTTTGTTTAAAGATGATAGCCCAGGGCTATATCCCTGACCAATGACTGACCATCAGGGTGAAAACGTTTGTTTAAAGATGATAGCCCAGGCCTATATCCCTGACCAATGACTGACCATCAGGGTGAAAACGTTTGTTTAAAGATGATAGCCCAGGGCTATATCCCTGACCAATGACTGACCATCAGGGTGAAAACGTTTGTTTAAAGACGATAGCCCAGGGCTATATCCCTGACCAATGACTGAGCATCAGGGTGAAACAAGTTAGTTTAAAGATGATAGCCCAGGGCTATATCCCTGACCAATGACTGAGCATAAGGGTGAAACAAGTTAGTTTAAAGATGATAGCCCAGGGCTATATCCCTGACCAATGACTGAGCATCAGGGTGAAACAAGTTTGTTTAAAGATGATAGCCCAGGGCTATATCCCTGACCAATGACTGACCATCAGGGTGAAACAAGTTTGTTTAAAGATGATAGCCCAGGGCTATATCCCTGACAAATGACTGAGCATCAGGGTGAAACTAGTTAGTTTAAAGATGATAGCCCAGGGCTATATCCCTGACCAATGACTGAGCATAAGGGTGAAACAAGTTAGTTTAAAGATGATAGCCCAGGGCTATATCCCTGACCAATGACTGAGCATCAGGGTGAAACAAGTTAGTTTAAAGATGATAGCCCAGGGCTATATCCCTGACCAATGACTGAGCATCAGGGTGAAACAAGTTTGTTTAAAGATGATAGCCCAGGGCTATATCCCTGACCAATGACTGACCATCAGGGTGAAAAAGCTTGTTAAAAGATGATAGCCCAGGGCTATATCCCTGACCAATGACTGACCATCAGGGTGAAACAAGTTTGTTTAAAGATGATAGCCCAGGGCTATATCCCTGACCAATGACTGACCATCAGGGTGAAACAAGTTTGTTTAAAGATGATAGCCCAGGGCTATATCCCTGACCAATGACTGACCATCAGGGTGAAAACGTTTGTTTAAAGATGATAGCCCAGGGCTATATCCCTGACCAATGATTGACCGTCAGGGTGAAAACGTTTGTTTAAAGATGATAGCCCAGGGCTATATCCCTGACCAATGACTGACCATCAGGGTGAAAACGTTTGTTTAAAGACGATAGCCCAGGGCTATATCCCTGACCAATGACTGAGCATCAGGGTGAAACAAGTTAGTTTAAAGATGATAGCCCAGTGCTATATCCCTGACCAATGACTGAGCATCAGGGTGAAACAAGTTAGTTTAAAGATGATAGCCCAGGGCTATATCCCTGACCAATGACTGAGCATAAGGGTGAAACAAGTTAGTTTAAAGATGATAGCCCAGGGCTATATCCCTGACCAATGACTGAGCATCAGGGTGAAACAAGTTCGTTTAAAGATGATAGCCCAGGGCTATATCCCTGACCAATGACTGAGCATAAGGGTGAAACAAGTTAGTTTAAAGATGATAGCCCAGGGCTATATCCCTCACCAATGACTGAGCATCAGGGTGAAACAAGTTAGTTTAAAGATGATAGCCCAGGGCTATATCCCTGACCAATGACTGAGCATAAGGGTGAAACAAGTTAGTTTAAAGATGATAGCCCAGGGCTATATCCCTCACCAATGACTGAGCATCAGGGTGAAACAAGTTAGTTTAAAGATGATAGCCCAGGGCTATATCCCTGACCAATGACTGAGCATCAGGGTGAAACAAGTTAGTTTAAAGATGATAGCCCAGGGCTATATCCCTGACCAATGACTGAGCATCAGGGTGAAACAAGTTTGTTTAAAGATGATAGCCCAGGGCTATATCCCTGACCAATGACTGACCATCAGGGTGAAAAAGTTTGTTTAAAGATGATAGCCCAGGGCTATATCCCTGACCAATGACTGACCATCAGGGTGAAACAAGTTTGTTTAAAGATGATAGCCCAGGGCTATATCCCTGACCAATGACTGACCATCAGGGTGAAAACGTTTGTTTAAAGATGATAGCCCAGGGCTATATCCCTGACCAATGACTGACCATCAGGGTGAAACAAGTTTGTTTAAAGATGATAGCCCGGGGCTATATCCCTGACCAATGACTGACCATCAGGGTGAAACAAGTTAGTTTAAAGATGATAGCCCAGGGCTATATCCCTGACCAATGACTGAGCATCAGGGTGAAACTAGTTAGTTTAAAGATGATAGCCCAGGGCTATATCCCTGACCAATGACTGAGCATCAGGGTGAAACAAGTTAGTTTAAAGATGATAGCCCAGGGCTATATCCCTGACCAATGACTGAGCATCAGGGTGAAACAAGTTAGTTTAAAGATGATAGCCCAGGGCTATATCCCTGACCAATGACTGACCATCAGGGTGAAACAAGTTTGTTTAAAGATGATAGCCCAGGGCTATATCCCTGACCAATGACTGAGCATCAGGGTGAAACAAGTTAGTTTAAAGATGATAGCCCAGGGCTATATCCCTGACCAATGACTGACCATCAGGGTGAAAAAGTTTGTTTAAAGATGATAGCCCAGGGCTATATCCCTGACCAATGACTGACCATCAGGGTGAAACAAGTTAGTTTAAAGATGATAGCCCAGGGCTATATCCCTGACCAATGACTGAGCATCAGGGTGAAACTAGTTAGTTTAAAGATGATAGCCCAGGGCTATATCCCTGACCAATGACTGAGCATCAGGGTGAAACAAGTTAGTTTAAAGATGATAGCCCAGGGCTATATCCCTGACCAATGACTGAGCATCAGGGTGAAACAAGTTAGTTTAAAGATGATAGCCCAGCGCTATATCCCTGACCAATGACTGACCATCAGGGTGAAACAAGTTTGTTTAAAGATGATAGCCCAGGGCTATATCCCTGACCAATGACTGAGCATCAGGGTGAAACAAGTTAGTTTAAAGATGATAGCCCAGGGCTATATCCCTGACCAATGACTGACCATCAGGGTGAAAAAGTTTGTTTAAAGATGATAGCCCAGGGCTATATCCCTGACCAATGACTGACCATCAGGGTGAAACAAGTTAGTTTTAAGATGATAGCCCAGTGCTATATCCCTGACCAATGACTGAGCATCAGGGTGAAACAAGTTAGTTTAAAGATGATAGCCCAGGGCTATATCCCTGACCAATGACTGACCATCAGGGTGAAAAAGTTTGTTTAAAGATGATAGCCCAGGGCTATATCCCTGACCAATGACTGACCATCAGGGTGAAACAAGTTAGTTTAAAGATGATAGCCCAGGGCTATATCCCTGACCAATGACTGAGTATCAGGGGAAAGCAGCATTGGTTGACCCTCCGGGTATGTAGCTGCATCTGGAATTTCACCCGACACCCTACATAGTGCATTACTTTTGACCAGAACCTTAATAATAATATAGTAATATATCCCATTTAGCAGACGCTTTTGTCCAAAGCGACTTACAAGTCGGCTGGGGCCACTACTTTTACATATGGGTGGTCCCAGCGGGAATCGAACCCACGACGCTTGGCGTTGCAAGCGCCATGCTCTACCGACTGAGCCACACAGGACCCTATGGGCCCTAATAAAAAGTATAGGTGATAGTGTCACATTTCAGACACAGTTACATACCCTGAGGGTCAACCAATATATATGGACATCTGTGTTCGTACATATAATTACTTTTTAGTAAGGCATGTCACAAAGCATACAAATGGAGCACGCGTCATTAGACCCCATGTGATAATTCATGGATTACAGGTCAACATATTTCTCTATGAACAACTTTGCTAAGGTACACTGGCTGGGCAAATTGCTCTGGGCCTAAGAATAAATCACAGGAATTGGCCTACGTTTGTTGCTTTGTTGAACGTGAGGCTGTGTGTGTGCTTCCTTTTCAGATTTCACAATTCTCCAAATGAGGGAAATTGTCACAAAATGTAACTTTTAAATAAAACATGACAAACATTAAACAATTATATAATACAAATGTTTGATAGTTGCAGAGTGTGGAAATAGAGCTTATGGTAATGTTGATGCAATTATTTCTGAACTGTAACCAAATCATCTCTCTGTATGTGTTTTGCTACAATCCACCCACCCATTACTGTCTTTGGGTGCCTAGCCTGCCTGCCTTCCATCATCTGTGTGTGTGTGTTTTAATTTCAACCCACCCACTACTTTCTGTGCCTGCCTGCCATTCCATGGAGCTTCAGTATTGCATTAGGAACTCCATGAACAGATGGTCTCAAAACCTACTAGGATAGAAATAGCGTTTTTACGCTACAGCGCAATTCCCTTTTTAATCTCTCAATTCATTTAATGTATCCCTTTTAATCAGTGAAGTATTTAGTCATTTTTGTGTGTGTAATGTTTGGAAGTAAAACAATAGGCCCACACACAAAACTAGAATATGATTTTCTGGCTGAAATGTGTAATAGCCATTTTTCTTCTTCTATGAACCAATATTGAGATTAATTTAGCCAGAATGTTGGCAGACAAAATAAAAAAATTATTGATGAAGAACAGGGTATAAATACATAGCATGTATTTCCAGTGAGTCAACACAATGGAAATACTCTGACTTCTAGAATGAATTAATAGAACACGCCATTATGCACAACAACTACACTCATATAAGGAAAACTTTCGGGCCAAACGACAGAACAACAGGCCATGATGGAGACAAAAATAGCTACATGCTGTAGCTTTGTTGTGATGAGCTTTAGCACATTGAAGAGAGTTACTGTGTTGATGTTTTCTCTGACAGGAAACAACAGATCCTGCAGGTAGCTATATAAGAGCTCTACAGCTAGGCCCCTGGCATTGAGGGCATGCACACACACACACACACACACACACACACACACACACACACACACACACACACACACACACACACACACACACACACACACACACACACACACACACACACACACACACACACACACACACACACACACACACACACACACACACACACACTGTCTGAGGGAGTAACATTCCCATGCTCACAGGATCCCAACCTCACAGCTATCATTTTGTCTTTCTCCTCATCTCGCTGTCTCTACCTCTGCCCCCCATCAAGCACTCAATATACAGTGCATTCGGAAAGTATTCAGACCCCTTGACTTTTTCCAAATGTGGTTACATTCCAGCCACATTCTGAAATTCATGAAATAAAAAATGTTCCTCATCAATCTAAAAACCTGTTTTTACTTTGTCATTGTGGGGTATTGTGTGTAGATTGATGAGGGAAACAATACATGTAATCAATGTTAGAATAAGGTTATGATGTAACAAAATGTGGAAAAAGTCAAGTGGTCTGAATAATTTCGGAATACACTATACATCCTCCTTTGCCGTTAAAGCTGGAATCCTTAAAGGAGAAATGCACTTTTTTTTTACTACCAAATCTTTATTGTTGATGTAAATCGCATGTTTTAAAAGGGTCCAGACACATTTTTTGCTATTTCACTTGTTTTTGAGAAACTTACCCCAAACAGTGATTTACTTCTTCATCGTGATTGTACAGTATGGGGGCTCTGAAAAATAATGAACAAATTCTCTTACATAGGGGAAGAAAAAAAAAGTAAATAGGAAAAAAATATTCAAGGTCTACAGCAATCATTTAAGATGACCACAACAAATATGAAATACTTACGATGTTTAATAATTGGCAACAAACAACAAATAGGAAAACCAAAATTACAAAGCTTGGGCCTAATATACTGTATAAGAAGTTATACCATTTTTTTGTAGTGATTCCTATATCGATGATGTAAAGAATATTTGCTGGTCTGTGGTGTGTAATGAGGAGCAAATGACAAACTCAGCTCCATCATTAATTTAATCAGATGGCTCATTCATCACCAAAGCCACTAATATTGCCAACTACTTTAATTTTTTTTTAATTGGTAAGATTAGCAAATGTATGCATAACATGCCAGCAACAAATACTGACACTACACATCCAAGTATAACTGACCAAATTATGAAAGACAAGCACTGTAATGTTTTATTCTGTGAATTGAGTGTTAAGAGGTGAAAAATATATTTTTGTCTATCAACAATGAGAAGTCACCAGGGTCTGACAACTTGGGATGGAAAATTACTGAGGATAATAGCGGACGATATTGCCACTCATATTTGCCATATCTTCAAGCTACGCCTACAAGAAAGTGTATGCCTCAGGCCAGAAGGGAAGCAAAAGACATTCCGCTACCCAAGAATTGCTAGCTAGTAAGGTGACAATGGCTCCCGATTCACCTAGAATAGCTAACAAATATTTCCAGCTCTGTAGAAGTAGTGTTTGTTATGCTCTTCTCCGGAGCAATATTTACAATCCGCAATTCCAATATGGCAATTGTTCGCTTGCGGAGAATTACAGGAATGACGTGGCTATCCTTACCAAGCAAATTTCAATTATGCGCAAACTTATAGGAAAAATGCAAATTGGAACGTTCTCGTTCTCAACTCCTGTAGCTGGTCACAGATGGATGTATCCCCACCTTGTGATATGTCCCTATCCAAAGGGCCTGCGCTACCTGGAACTTGCCTGCCAAGGAAGTCATCTCCATCTGCTTCTCCTCCATCTTATAGTGGAGTAGATGGAGAACAGCAAGAGGATTGCTCCAATCAGCGTTGGTCAAATGTCACAAGTTGTGGAAAACGTAGGCAGCGGCATGCTGCTAATAGGACTGGAGTGTCTGCGAGAGGTTCAGAGCAGATTGACATAATGGTGAGAAATGTCTCTGGAGCAAAACGTTGTGCAAAACGTTGTGCTATCCAGAAGCACAAGTACAGGACATCAATAAGATGCCCCCAAACATTTTAAACAGGCACCAGGAAATTGAGTCTATCATAGTCGTTGTGGGATTCAATGACATTATGAAGGGCAGCTTAGAACAGATGAAGATTGGGTCTCTGCTTGACACCAACACACGCCCCTTAACATCTGTCCCTCTGCCCTCATTAAATCATGGCATTGAACGTTTCAGCAGACTTTTATCCCTCCATAACTGGCTACGAGACAATTGCAGCTCTGTGGGTATAACATTTATTGACAACTTGGATACCTTCTTGAAACAAAACTTGTTTAAAACCTCTTGGAACTCTAGGGGCAGTATTGTCTTTAAAAAAAATAAAAAATAAACGTTCCTATTTTAAACAGGATATTTTGTCAGGAAAAGATGCTAGAACAGCTTTCGATAGAAAACACTCTAACGTTTCCAAAACTGCAAAGACATTGTCTGTGAGTATAACAGAACTGATTAAAACCTGTTAGAGCTAGGGCTACTTTTTTCAACATTCTGTTAAAAATCGCGCAACATTTCAATGTCAGGCTACTCATGCCAGGAATATAGTATATGCATATGATTAGTATGTGTGGATAGAAAACACTCTGCAGTTTCTAAAACTGGTTAAATGATGTCTGTGACTGTAACAGAACGTGTTTCGTGGTCAAAATCCCAAGGAAACCTGATCACAAAATCGACGAAGAAAAAATCAATCCGCCAGTCTCTGTATTGTCTATTGCAAGGTATAATAGATAGCGACCGGCTTACAGTTCCTACAGCTTCCACACGATGTCGCCAGTGAATTCTATTCAGGTAAATCCTTGGTCATATGAGTAATAGGCACATCCTGTCTTCGGGTACACAGCAGGAAGTTATGGAAGGGGGAAAGTGGACGACGTTTTCCAAACTTGCTGCTATTGAATACAGATCGCTCCGTGATCAATTTGATCGTTTATTAACGTTTACTAATACCTAAAGTTGGATTACAGAAGTAGTTTGAAGTGTTTTGTCAAAGTTTATAGGCAACTTTTTTAATTTAAAAAAATAACGTTGCGTTTAGAAACAGTGTTTTTTCCTGGATCACACAGTCTTCATAAATGGACATTTTTGGTATACAAGGACCGATTTAATCGAAAAAAAGACCCAATTGTGATGTTTATGGGACATATAGGAGTGCCAACAAAGAAGCTCGTCAAAGGTAATGAATGTTTTATATTTTATTTCTGCGTTTTGTGTAGCGCCGGCTACGCTAATTCTTTTGTTTACGTCCCCTTCAGGTATTTCGGGGTGTTGCATGCTATCAGATAATAGCTTCTTATGCTTTCGCCAAAAAGCATTTTAAAAATCTGACTTGTTGGCTAGATTCACAACGAGTGTAGCTTCAATTGAGTACCCTGCATGTGTGTTTTAATGAACGTTTGAGTTTTAACGCGTGCTATTAGCATTTGGCGTAGCGCATTTGCATTTATTGTTGGCAAGGTGGGACGCTAGCGTTTCGGGTGGGCCAGAGAGGTTAACAAAAGGCTAAGCTGTGTCTCAATATATTTCATGCAACCTAGTTACATTCATGAATAGGAATATTTTCTACGGATATTTATGTCTGCTGCGTTATGCTAATTAGTTTCAGGCGATGATTACGCTCCCGGATCCGGGATGGATAGTATCAAGAGGTTTTAATAAGGAGGATGGGATCCACCCAAATCATTTGGGTTCCTGGATCCTTTCACATCATTATGAGGCTTATACATGACCCAACCCTAGCTCAGTTGATCCTTACCAGGGCCATTAGAAGACCCAATGTAAGTAACCAAATGTACAGTTGAAGTTGGAAGTTTACATGCACCTTAGCCAAATACATTTAAACTCAGTTTTTCACAATTCCTGACATTTAATCCAAATAAATATTCCCTGTTTAGGTCAATTAGGATTACCACTTCATTTTAAGAATGTGAAATGTCAGACTAATAGTAGAGAGAATGATTTATTTCAGGTTTATTTCAGGATTCATCACATTCCCAGTGGGTCAGAAGTTTACATACACTCAATTAGTATTTGGTAGCATTGCCTTTAAATTGTTGAACTTGGGGTCAAATGTTTCGGGTAGCCTTCCACAAGCTTCCCACAATAAATTGGGTGAATTTTGGCCCATTCCTCCTGAGAGAGCTGGTGTAACTGAGTCAAGTTTGAGGCCTCCTTGCTCGCACACACTTTTTCAGTTCTGCCCACAACTTTTCTAAGGGATTGAGGTCAGGGCTTTGTGATGGCCATTCCAATACCTTGACTTTGTTGTCCTTAAGCCACTTTGCCACAACTTTTGAAGTATGCTTGGGGTCATTGTCCATTTGGAAGACCCATTTGTGACCAAGCTTCAACTTCCTGACTGATGTCTTGAGATGTTTCTTCAATATATCCACATATTTTCCTGCCTCATGATGCCATGTATATTGTGAAGTGCATCAGTCCCTCCTGCAGCAAAGCACCCCTGCAACATGATGGTGGGATGGTGTTCTTCGGCTTGCAAGCCTCCCCCTGTTTCCTCCAAACATAACGATGGTCATTATGACCAAACAGTTCTATTTTTGTTTCATCAGATTTCTCCAAAAAGTACGATCTTTGTCCCCATGTGCTGTTGCAAACCGTAGTCTGGCTTTTTATGGTGGTTTTGGAGCAGTGACTTCTATCTTGCTGAGCGGCCTTTCAGGTTATGTCAATATAGGACTCGTTTTACTGTGGATATAGATACTTTTGTACCTGTTTCCTCCAGCATCTTCACAAGATCATTTGCTGTTGTTCTGGGATTGATTTGCACTTTTCGCACCAAAGTACGTTCATCTCTAGGAGACAGAACGCGTCTCCTTCCTGAGCGGTATGATGGCTACGTTTTCCCATGGTGTTTATACTTGTATACTATTGTTTGTACGGATGAACGTTGTACCTTCAGTGTAACGGGTTTCTTTTACCTCCTTCTCTAACAAAGAGGTGGAATAAGGATCGGACCAAAATGCAGCGTGGTTCGTTCGATACATCTTTAATGATGAAAAAACACGAACAATACAAAACAACAAACGTCGAAAACCGAAACAGCCCTGACTGGTGCAACAAACACAGAGACTGTAACGGCGTTCTTCTTTTGTTGAAAGAGAGTCGGACTGAAATGCAGCGTGTAAGTTACTCATGTTTATTTAGTGAAGACAAACGAACGAACTATACACGAATAACTAATAAATACAAAAATAACAAACAGAACGTGAAACCAATTACAGCCTGACTGGTGCACACTACACAGAGACAGGAACAATCACCCACGAAATGCAAAGCGAAAACCAGGCTACCTAAATACGGTTCCCAATCAGCGACAACGAGAATCACTTGACTCTGATTGAGAACCGCCTCAGGCAGCCAACCTATTAAACACACACACACCCCTAATCAGCTACAATCCCAAACACTACAAACCCCAATACGAAAATACAATACATAATAAACCCATGTCACACCCTGGTCTGACTAACTAATAAACTAAAACACAAAATATTAAGACCAAGGCGTGACAGAACCCCCCCCCCCTAAGGTGCGGACTCCCGAACGCACCTCAAAACCATAGGGAGGGTCTGGGTGGGCGTCTGTCCATGGTGGCGGTTCCGGCTCCGGACGTGGACCCCACTTCATAAATGTCATTGTTCCCCCCCTTCGCGTCCATGGATAATCCACCCTAACCGCCGACCATAGCCGAATAGTCCTCACCCAGAACCCTACATAACAGAGGAGCAGCTCGTGACTGAGGGGCAGCTCGGGACTGAGGGGCAGCTCGGGACTGAGGCAGCTCGGGACTGAGGGGCAGCTCGGGACTGAGGGGCAGCTCGGGACTGAGGGGCAGCTCGGGACTGAGGGGCAGCTCAGCACTGAGAGGCAGCCCAGTACTGAGAAAAAGCCCAGTACTGAGAAAAAGCCCAGCCAGGCAGTTGAATCCGGCAGATCCAGGCTGACTGGCGGATCCTGGCTGACTGGCGGATCCTGGCTGACTGGCGGATCCTGGCCGACTGGCGGATCCTGGCTGACTGGCAGATCTGGCAGATCCTGGCTGACTGGAGGATCCTGGCTGACTAGCAGATCTGGCAGATCCTGGCTGACTGGTGGATCCTGGCTGACTAGCAGATCTGGCAGATCCTGGTTTACTGGCGGATCCTGGCTGACTAGCAGATCTGGAAGAGTCTGGTTGACTGGCAGATCTGGAAGGGTCTGGTTGACTGGCAGATCTGGAAGAGTCTGGTTGACTGGCAGATCTGGAAGAGTCTGGCTGACTGGCAGATCTGGAAGAGTCTGGTTGACTGGCAGATCTGGAAGAGTCTGGTTGACTGGCAGATCTGAAAGAGTCTGGCTGACTGGCAGATCTGGAAGAGTCTGGTTGACTGGCAGATCTGGAAGAGTCTGGCTGACTAGAAGAGTCTGGCTGACTGGAAGAGTCTGGCTGACTGGCAGATCTGGAAGAGTCTGGCTGACTGGCAGATCTGGCTGCTCCATGCAGACTAGCTGCTCCATGCAGACTAGCAGCTCAGGCTGCTCTATGCAAACTGACAGCTCTGGCTGCTCCATGCAGACTAGCTGCTCCATGCAGACTAGCAGCTCAGGCTGCTCTATGCAAACTGACAGCTCTGGCTGCTCAATGTAGACTGACAGCTCAGGCTGCTCTATGCAAACTGACAGCTCTGGCTGCTGCATGTAGACTGGCAGCTCAGGCTGCTCTATACAGACAGGAGGCTCCGGCAGCGCTGTAGAGGAGGAAGGCTCTAGAACCGCTGAACAGACAGGAGACTCCGACAGCGCAGGAGAGGGAGGAAGCGCTGGCTGCGCTGATGCGTGGTGCTGGCACTGGTGGTATTTGGCCGAGGACACGCACAGGAAGCCTAGTGCGGGGAGCTGCTACTGGAGGGCTGGGGTGTGGAGGTGGTTCTGGATAGACCGGACCGTGCAGGCGCACTGGAGCTCTTGAGCACCGAGCCTGCCCAACCTTACCTGGTTGAATACTCTCGGTTGCCCTGCCAGTGCTGTGAGGAGAAATAGCCCGCACTGGGCTATGTAGGCGAACCGGAGACACAGAGCGCAAGGCTGGTGCCATGTAAACCGGCCCAAGGTGACGCACTGGAGACCAGATGCATAGAGCCGGCTTCATGGCATTTGGCTCGACGCTCAATCTTGCCCGGCCGATACACGGAGCTGAAATATACCGCACCGGGCTATGCACCCGCACTGGGGACACTGTGCGCACCACTGCATAACACGGTGCCTGCCCGGTCTCTCTAGCCCCCCGGTACGCACAGGGAGATTGCGCAGGTCTCCTACCTGACGCAGCCATACTCCCTGATAGCCCCCCCCAAAAAAATTTTTGGGGCTGCTTTTCGGGCTTCCTTGCCAACCGTGTTCCCTCGTATCGTCGGCTCCTATCTCCGGCTGCCTCTACTCTCCTTAATGCCTCCACCTGTTGCCATGGGAGGCGATTTCTTCCGGCCAATATCTCCTCCTAAGTGTAGCAACTTTTACCATCCAGCACGTCTTCCCATGTCCATTCTCCGAATAATTCCTCCTCCCTTTGCTGCTCCAGCTGTCGCTGCCTGTTAACACGCTGCTCCTGTTTGCGCTGCTCCTGCCTGTTGACACGCTGCTCGGTCCGAGTGTGGTGGGTGATTCTGTAACGGCGTTCTTCTTTTGTTGAAAGAGAGTCGGACCGAAATGCAGCGTATAAGTTACTCATGTTTATTTAGTGAAGACAAACGAACGAACTATACACGAATAACTAATAAATACAAAAATAACAAACAGAACGTGAAACCAATTACAGCCTGACTGTTGCACACTACACAGAGACATGAACAATCACCCACGAAATGCAAAGCGAAAACCAGGCTACCTAAATACGGTTCCCAATCAGCGACAACGAGAATCACCTGACTCTGATTGAGAACCGCCTCAGGCAGCCAACCTATTAAACACACACACACCCCTAATCAGCTACAATCCCAAACACTACAAACCCCAATACGAAAATACAATACATAATAAACCCATGTCACACCCTGGTCTGACTAACTAATAAACTAAAACACAAAATATTAAGACCAAGGCGTGACAGAGACAGGAACAATCACCCACAAACCCACAGTGAAACCCAGGCTACCTAAATATGGTTCCCAATCAGAGACAACTAGGGACAGATGGGCAGCTCGGGACAGAGGAAGCCCAGCACTGAGAGGCAGCCCAGCACTGAGAGGAAGCCCAGCACTGAGAGGAAGCCCAGCCAGGGAGTTGAATCCGGCAGATCCTGGCTGGCTGGCAGTTCTGGCAGATCCTGGCTGACTGGCGGGTCTGGAAGAGTCTGGTTGACTAGCAGATCTGGAAGAGTCTGGCTGACTGGCAGATCTGGAAGAGTCTGGCTGACTGGCAGATCTGATAGAGTCTGGCTGACTGACGGATCTGGAAGAGGCTGGCTGACTGACGGATCTGGAAGAGTCTGGCTGACTGGCAGATCCTGGCAGACTGATGGCTCTGGCTGCTCCACGCTGACCTGCAGCTCTGGCAGCTCCTTGCAGACTGGCAGCTCCTTGCAGACTGGCAGCTCCTTGCAGACTGGCAGCTCCATGCAGACTGGCAGCTCCATGCAGACTGGCAGCTCCATGCAGACTGACAGCTCTGGCTACTCCATGCAGACTGGCAGCTCTGGCTGCTCCATGCAGACCGGCAGCTCTGGCTGCGCTAAACGGGCAGGAGACTCCGGCAACGCTGTAGAGGCGGAAGGCTCTGGCAGCGCTAAACAGGCGGGAGGCTCCAGCAGCACAGGAGAGGAGGAAGGCTCCGATAGCGCTAGAGAGGGGAGGCGCACTGTAGGCCTGATGCGTGGTGCTGGCACTGGTGGTACTGGGCCGAGGACACACACAGGAAGCCTGGTGCGGGGAGCTGCCACCAGAGGGCTGGGGTGTGGAGGTGGCACAGGATGGGCTAGACCGTGAAGGCGTACTGGAGATCTTGAGAGCAGTGTTGGCACAGGACGTGCAAGGCTAGGGATGTGCACAGGAGGCCTGGTGCGTGAGTCTGGCACCAACTTCACCAGCCGACTAACACGCACCTCAGGACGAGTATGGAGCGCTGACCCAGGTGCCATCAAATCCCTGACAAGTTCCGTCAAGGCAAAATCCATGCAAAAAGCACCAACACAGCAACTCCCTCATTTCTCTCTCCTCCAATTTCCCCATTAACTCCTTCACAGTCTCTGCTTCGCTCACCTCCAACACCAGTTCTGGTCTCCTCCTTGGCTCCTCACGATAAACAGGGAGAGTGGGTTCAGGTCTGACTCCTGACTCTGCCACACTCTCCCTGATGCCCACCCCCAAGAATTTTTTGGGGCTGACTCTCTTGCTTCCATCCGCGTCGCCGCGCTGCCTCCTCATACCAGCGTCTCTCAGCTCTCTCCGCCTCCAATTCTTCTTTGGGGCAGTGATATTCTCCAGGCTGATCCCAAGGTCCTTCTCCGAATAATTTGTCCTCCCATGTCAATTCCTCCTTTCGCTGCACCTGCCTGTAGACACGTTGCTTGGTCCGTTTGTGGTGGGTGATTCTGTAACGGGTTTCTTCTACCTCCTTCTCTAAAGAAGAGGTGGAATAAGGATCGGACCAAAATGCAGCGTGGTTCGTTCGATACATCTTTAATGATGAAAAAACACAAACAATACAAAACAACAAATGTCGAAAACAGAAACAGCGATTACTGGTGCAACAAACACAGAGACAGGAACAATCACCCACAAACCCACAGTGAAACCCAGGCTACCTAAATATGGTTCCCAATCAGAGACAACGATAATCACCTGACTCTGATTGAGAACCGCCTCAGGCAGCCATAGACCAATCTGTACACCCCGCACAACCCCAAGACGAAACACACTACAAATAAACCCATGTCACACCCTGGCCTGACTCAATAAATGAAGATAACATAATAAATATAGACCAGTGTGTGACATTCAGGTGTTTGGAAATTGCTCCAAATGATGAACCAGACAGCCAAGACTTTTTTTCCTGAGGTCTTGGCTGATTTATTTAGATTTCCCCATGATGTCAAGCAAAGAGGCAATGGGTTTGAAGGTAGGTCTTGAAATACATCCACAGGTACACCTCCAATTGACTCAAATGATGTCAATTAGCCTATCGGAAGCTTCTGAAGACATGACATAATTAAGGCACAGTCAACTTAGTGTATGTAAACTTCTGACCCGCTGGAATTGTGATACAGTGAATTATAAGTGAAATAATCTGTCTGTAAACATTTTTTTTTAAATTACTTGCTTCATGCACTAAGTAGATGTCCTAACCGACTTGCCAAAACTATAGTTTGTTAACAAGAGATTTGTGGAGTGTTTGAAATACGAGTTTTAATGACTCCATCCTAAGTGTATGTAAACTTCTGACTTCAACTGTTTGTCCCTGTCAACTGCCCTGAATGCCTGTGCTGATGCTGATTCTGATCCTCCAGCTTTTGTAAAACAGTAATCATGTGACTAGGAATCACAGTTACACTGTTAGCACTGAGGCAGAGTGACCTAGTAGGATTTACACTGTGTGCAGCTCAACATGCACTAACATAAATAAAATGACAATGTCTACTTATGCTAAGCTTCCCAGTAAAGCAATGTAAACTTTCAAGCATCCTTGAAAAGTGATAAGTATCCCACATCAACATATGTATCTTAAGAAACAAGGTTCATGAAATTAATAATTTGCTAGTTACAGATGACATTCACATTCTGACTATCTCTGAAACTCACTTAGATAATACCTTTGATGATAAAATGGTACCAATACATGGTTATAACATCTACAAAAAGACAGAAATGCCAAAGTTGCAGGTGTTGCTATTTATATTCAGATCCACATTCATGTAAAGAAAGGATCTCATAATTTTGAAGTAATATGGCTACAGGTTAATTTGCCTCACCTAAAGCCCATTCTGGTGGTAAACTGCTATAGACCACCACATGCTAACAGTCAGTATCTGGATAATATGTGTGAAATGTTTGTGAGCTATATTTTCTGGATTATTTAAATATTGAATGGCTCTCATCAAGCTGCCCACTCAAAAAAAGGCTTCAAACTGTAACTAGTGCCTGCAACCTGGTTCATATTATAAGTCAACCTACCAGGATAGTTACAAACAGCACAGGAATGAAATCAGCAACATGTATTGATCACATCTTACTAATGCTACAGAAATGTTCTTTAAAGCAGTATCCAAATCCATCTGATGTAGTGATCACAATATCGCAGCCATATCTAGGAAAACCAAGTTCCAAAGGCTGGGCCTAATATAGTGTTTAAGAGGTCATATAATACGTTTTGTAGTGATTCCTATGTTGTTGATGTAACAAATAGTTGTTGGTCTGTGGTGTGTAATGATTAACCAGACGTTGCACTTGACAAATAAAAAAGCTTATTCCAGTTACTAATAAGCATGCATCCATTAATTAAGAAAAGGACTGTAAAAACATTTAACACCCCATGGATTCATGAGGAATTGGACAATTGTATGGTTGAGAGGGATGAGGCAAAAGGAATGGAAATAAGTCTGGCTGTACAACCATTGGCTAACGCACTGAAAATTGAGAAATTATGTGACTAAACTGAATAAAATAAAGAAGAAGAAACTATACTATGAAACAAAGATACATGACATAAATAATGATCGTAAAACCTTTGGTGCACCTTAAATGAAATATTCGTCAAAAGGCAAACTCACTGATATTGGCAATTACTTAAAAACTTTTTTTTTCATTGGCAAGCTGAGCAAATTTAGGCATGACATGCCAGCAACAAACGCTGACGATTCACATCCAAGTATAACTGATCAAATTCTGAAAGACAAGCATTGTCATTTTGAATTCCATAAAGTGAGTGTGAAAGAAGTGAAAAAAATATTGTTTTCTATCAACAATGACAAGCCACCAGGTTCTGACAACTTGGATGGAAATTACTGACAATAATAGCAGACAATATTCCTACCTCTTTTTGCCATATCTTCAATCCAAGTCTGCAAGTAAGTGTGTGCCCTCAGGCCTGGAGGGAAGCAAAAGTAATTCCGCTATGCAATAATAGTAAAGCCCCCTTTAAAGAGCCGACAAATAAGCCTGTTTTCAACCCTTAGTAAACTTTTTGAAAACAATTTTGGACCAGATACAATGCCATTTTACTGTAAACAAATTAACAACAGACATTCCGGATGCTTATAGGGAGGGACTTTCAAAAAGCACAGCCCTTACACAAATAACTGATAATTGGCTGAGAGAAAATTATGATAAAAATATTGTGGGAGCTGTTTTGTTAGACTTCAGGTAGAATCAGGAATTCCCCAGGGCAGCTGTCTAGGACCCTTTCTTTTTTCAATCTTTACTAATGACATGCCATTGGCCTTGAGTAAAGCCAGTGTATCTATGTATGCAGATGTCTCAACACTATACACGTCAGCTATTACAGTGAGTGAAATCACTGCAACACTAAACAAAGAGTCTTTTCTAACTGATGCAAGCAGTAGAATCATATTTAAAAAAACAGATGTAACAGCGGGGACTGTGAAGAAACACAAACACATGCAGACAAACGCATACACATACAATGCTTTATGAATGTATTCAGACCCGTTTACTTTCCCCACATTTTGTTGTTACAGCCTTATTTTAAAATGTATTAAATTGTTTTTTTCCCAGACCCTTTACTCAGTACTTTGTTGAAGCACATTTGGCAGCAATTGCAGCCTCACGTCTTATTGGGTATGATGCTACAAGCTTGGGACAGCAGTATTTGAAGAGTATCTCCCATTCTTGTCTACAGTACAGATCCTCTGAAGCTCTGACAGGTTGGATGGGAGTGTCGCTGCACAGCTATTTTCAGGTCTCTCCAGAGATGTTCGATCGGGCCACTCAAGGACATTCGAAGACTTGTACCAAAGCCACTCCTTTGTTGTCTTGACTGTATGCTTGGAGTCTTTGTTCTGTTGGAAGATGAACCTTCGCCCAAGTTTGAGGTCATGAGCGCTTTGGTGCAGGATTTTATCAAGGATCTCACTGTACTTTGCTCTGTTCTTTCCTTCAAGCCTGACTAGTCTCTCAGTCCCTGTTATTGAAAAACATCCCCATCGCATGATGCCGCCACCACCATTCTTCACCGTAGGGATGGTGTCAGGTTTCCTCCAGATGTGACGCTTGGCATTCAGGCCAAATAATTTAATCTTGGTTTCATCAGGACATAGAATCTTGTTTCTCATGGTCTGAGAGTCCTTAAGGTACCCTTTGGCAAATTCCAAGCGGGCTGTCATGTGCCTTTTACTCAGTAGTGGCTTCCATCTCTGCCATAAAGGCCTGATTGGTGGAGAGCTGTAGAGATGGCTGTCCTTCTGGAAGGTTCTTCCATCTCCACAGTGGAACTCTAAAGTACTGTCAGCGTGACCATTGGGTTCTTGGTCACCTCCCTGACCAAGGCCCTTCTTCCCCGATTGCTCAGTTTGGACGGGCGGCCAGCTCTAGGAAGTGTCTTGAGGGTTCCAAACTTCTTCCATTTAAGAATGATGGAGGCAGCTGTGTTATTGGGGACCTTCAATTATGCAGAAATGTTTTGGTACCCTTCTATAGATCTGTGCTTCGACACAATCCTGTCTCGGAGCTCTATGGACCATTCCTTCAACCTCACGGCTTGGTTTTTGGTCTGACATGCACTGTCAACTGTGGGACCTTATATAGACAGGTGTGTGCCTTTCCAAATCATGGCCAATCAATTGAATCTACCACACGTGGACTCTAATCAAGTTGTAGAAACATCTCAAGGATGATCAATGGAAACAGGATGCACCTGAGCTCAATTTCAAGTCTCATAGTAAAGGGCATGATAATTATGTAAATAATGTATTTCAGTATTTTTGTAAATTTGCAAACATTTCTAAAAACCTGTATTGGCTTTGTCATTATGGACATTGTGTGTAGATTGATGAGGAAAGGCTGTAACGTAACAAAATATGGAAAAAGTCAAGAGGCCTGAAAACTTTCTGAATGCACTTTACACGTGTGTATTGTAGATATTTGTTAGCAGAGTAATTCATTTGTTGTGAAAAGTGTTAGGAAATGTAATGTCATGTAATATTTTTTATTGTACATAACTGCATTAATGTTGCTGGACCTCAGGAAGAGTAGCTGCTGCCTTTTCAGAATGGCATGGCTCCCAAAGTTTAAACATTTATTTTCAGTAATTCCAATTACCCTACCGCAGACATTTTTTGAAAAAGTAGACTTGGCCATAACAGACTTAATATGGGCAAATACAACTCAGAATAAATAGGAATGTTGTATATGTTTATAGCATATACCAGCATGTGTGATTGAAAGGTGAACTGAGGTCCATACTCCAGTCCAGTTGGTAGTGGTAATGCACCTTAAAGTTGGTTGCTAACCTCCACATAAAGTCCAAAGAAGAAGAATAAACCTGAAGGAGGAGAGATTACTAGAAACAAAGTTGGTTTACAATTTTATCTGTGGATTAATTGTCGGCGTAGAGAAACTTGTGCATTTCAAGTGAAATAACAACTCAAAGTTTTTATCCCAGGACAAATGAACTAGCAAAAGTAAGCTAGCAAGCAAAATTTCCATAACTGTTTAATGCTTTTTTGACCTGTCCCCAAGTTAATATGGTTGGTTCAGAGTTTGTTTTGATATTTGTCATGCCTGCTCCCTCCCCCTTCCCCCTGGCGCTCGAGGGCGCCAGGCTCCCCAGCATTGCACACTCCTGCCATCATCATGTCTTCCCCCCCTGTCACAAGCATCAGCGATGATTGTACTCACCTGGACTCAATCACCTCTGTCATTACCTTCCCTATTACCTCCCCTATATCTGTCTGGTTCCCCACTCTGTTCCCTGCTTCTGCATTCATGTTCATATGTCCTTGTATACCCGTGTGCTGATGATGTTTCTGTACTGTTATCTATCTGTTCTTTTTATATGTTTGACTCCCCGTAAATGCTACTCATCCCCGACGTCGGTCCTTACAATATTTTAACCTGTGTGTCTTGATCGCGTCTGGTGCGGGTGGACAAAATGTACATGCGTGTGATGTCCCACGCGGACGCACACATGAGAGCGACCGGTATGGTCTAGCATGTAACAGTCGTCTCGTGCCGAACTTCGCATGTACAGGCCGTCAAATCAAAGGCACTCCTTCAATATAAAGTTGTATTTGACAAAAATGTTAACGTATCAGTTTGTCACTTTCACGAGGTTGGAGTAATAACATGTTCAACTACTTAAGACACTCGCTTGAATCTAGGCTGTACCTTTAGATTTCGAGAAAATCAACAACTAAGTA
The DNA here is from genome assembly GCF_036934945.1 of Oncorhynchus masou masou. Lineage (NCBI taxonomy): Eukaryota > Metazoa > Chordata > Actinopteri > Salmoniformes > Salmonidae > Oncorhynchus > Oncorhynchus masou. The sequence goes on from NC_088242.1 coordinate 16,561,584, forward strand.
AGAATTTTTCACTTCTCTCATTGACTTCTTAAACCCCAAGTCCCTGCCTGCTCTGAGGCAAAAAAAGGTTGATCAAATAGGAACTGAGGCGGGATCTGTATCGAATAGCAATGGGGAGTGGGCATTAATTTCCTGATGCCGGTTTGTTAATGACAGTAGGCTGTTCGAGATTGCACAGATTGAAAATGTGCCAACTTGACTGCACACGATGCGCTGTTCCAAGTTGTCAAATTAGGGTTTGTATAAGGTCATGAAAAGTCATGGACATTTATTTCATAATTTTTGTTAATATAATTCATGAAGGCACACTTTGAATATGATCAATCACTTAAAAATCTACATATCAGCAATTATAAGAATGACCTTTCAGTGCATGTCTGTTTGTGCTGGGTGTGTGACATTGCGAGTGGGACTTTCAGCAGCAGGTATAAAATAATGACAGACAACAGACTAACTAGAGGGCCAATTTAAAACATAATGTGTAGCAGTTGTCTTGCTAGTTAACTATAGCTAACTAAGCATTCATGTGGTTGTCACTTTTCCCCTCTATTAAAAATTAGCCATGTACTGTAATTGCGACAAAGCAAAAATATTCTAATAGCCTAAATTACACATAACTTGCTGTGCGTAGATCTACCCTGAAATAGGAATATTTCATCCTTATGCATAAACATATATAGTTAGATACCTTGCTTTAAAGTAGCCTACCTTATCCATTTGATCCCTGATGCATTGAATGAGGGAATCATTTTATAAAGTTTTCAAGTATTTGGTTGTAATGTTACAATATTTTATATCAAGGGTGTCAACCATCTTCCAGGATAGCTACTGCCTGCAGGCTTTTGTTCAAACCCTGGTCTAACCACATTGTAGCCTAAAAATAAGATGCTCAACAGGACTGGATCAAAAGCCTGCACACCCAGGAGTTCTCCAGATGGAGGATTGACCACATGTTGACAACATGTGACTAACAGTACAGTTCTACTTTGTGGGGGGTTAAGTGCCTTGATCAAGGGCACAACAGCAAGGAAATGTGTATAAACCCTTAACAGTGAATAATCCGAAGTCTCTATAACATAATGTAATTTGTGAATTTTGGTGAACATAGTCTAATGGCCCGATTTGGAAAAGGACAGCTCCTGCACTTCTTTCAAGTCAAGCACTGCTTATGACATATAGTAAATGCACTAAAGAGGAACAATGAGTACATATTGAAGATGCGAATGCTCATCCCCATAATCTTTTACGCAGCTTGGTCTCATAGATTAGACATAACATAGTAAATGTAAATCCAGGACACTCAAAATAATGTGATATGTTAATTTTGTATAGTTACATGAGACAGATGTTTTCAAATAAAACAAACATTTTATTTGTCATATGTGCCAAGTACAATCTTACTGTGAAATAGTTAATTATAAGCCCTTAGCCAATAATCCAGTTCAAGAAATAGAGTAAAGAAAATACTTACTAAATAAACTAAAGTAAAAAAAAAAAATTAACATAAGGAAATTACATAACAATAAGGAGACTATATACAGAGGGTACCGGTGCCGAGTCAATGTGCAGGGGTACAGGTTAGTCAAGGTAATTTGTACAGTGACTATGCATAGATAATAAACAGCGAGTAGCAGCAGTGTAAAAACAGAGGGGTAGGGGGTGTCAATGTAAATAGTCTGGGTGGCCATTTGATTCATTGTTCAGCAGTTGTAAAGGTTGTCGTATGAAGAAGGTGTGGACCAAAGCGCAGCGTGGTACGTGTTCATGATTTTTATTTGACTGAACACTAAAACACAAAACAACAACGTGAATATACGAAACCGAAACAGTCCTGTAAGGTGAAAAAAAAACTAAACAGAAAATAACTACCCACAAGACACAGGTGGGAAAAGGCTACGATAGACAGCTGCCTCTGATTGAGAACCCAACCTGGCCAAACACACAGAAATAGAAAACATAGACCACAAAAACATAGATAGCCCACCCCAACTCACGCCCTGACCAAACCAAAATAGAGACAAACAGTGGGGCAAAAAAGTATTTAGTCAGCCACCACCACAGTTCTCCCACTTAAAAAGATGAGAGAGGCCTGTAATTTTCGTCATAGGTACACTTCAACCATGACAGACAAAATGAGAAAAAACAATCTAGAAAATCACATTGTAGGATTTTTAATGAATTTATTTGCAAATTATGGTGGAAAATAAGTATTTGGTCAATAACAAAGGTTTATCTCAATACTTTGTTATGTACCCTTTGTTGGCAATGACAGAGGTCAAACATTTTCTGTAAGTCTTCACAAGGTTTTCACACACTGTTGCTGGTATTTTGGCCCATTCCTCCATGCAGATCTCCTCTAGAGCAGTGATGTTTTGGGGCTGTTGCTGGGCAACATGGACTTTCAACTCCCTCCAAAGATTTTCTATGGGGTTGAGATCTGGAGACTGGCTAGGCCACTCCAGGACCTTGAAATTCTTCTTACAAAGCCACTCCTTCGTTGCCCGGGCAGTGTGTTTGGGATCATTGTCATGCTGAAAGACCCAGCCACGTTTCATCATCAATGCTCTTGCTGATGGAAGGAGGTTTTCACTCAAAATCTCATGATACATGGCCCCATTCATTCTTTCCTTTACACAGATCAGTCGTCCTGGTCCCTTTGCAGAAAAATAGTCCCAAAGCATGATGTTTCCACCCCCATGCTTCACAGTAGGTATTGTGTTCTTTGGATGCAACTCAGCATTCTTTGTCGTCCAAACACGACGAGTTGAGTTTTTACCAAAAAGTTATATTTTGGTTTCATCTGACCATATGACACTCAAAATCTCACGATACATGGCCCCATTCATTCTTTCCTTTACACAGATCAGTCGTCCTGGTCCCTTTGCAGAAAAATAGTCCCAAAGCATGATGTTTCCACCCCCATGCTTCACAGTAGGTATTGTGTTCTTTGGATGCAACTCAGCATTCTTTGTCGTCCAAACACGACAAGTTGAGTTTTTACCAAAAAGTTATATTTTGGTTTCATCTGACCATATGACATTCTCCCAATCTTCTTCTGGATCATCCAAATGCTCTCTAGCAAACTTCAGACGGGCCTGGACATGTACTGGCTTAAGCAGGGGGACACATCTGGCACTGCAGGATTTGAGTGTGTGTTACTGATGGTAGGCTTTGTTACTTTGGTCCCAGCTCTCTGCAGGTCATTCACTAGGTCCCCCCGTGTGGTTCTGGGATTCTTGCTCACCGTTCTTGTGATCATTTTGATCCCACGGGGTGAGATCTTGCGTGGAGCCCCAGGTCGAGCGAGATTATCAGTGGTCTTGTATATCTTCCATTTCCTAATAATTGCTCCCACAGTTCTTCAAACCAAGCTGCTTACCTATTGCAGATTCAGTCTTCCCAGCCTGGTGCAGGTCTACAATTTTGTTTCTGGTGTCCTTTGACAGCTCTTTGGTCTTGGCTACAGTGAAGTTTGGTGTGTGACTGTTGAGGTTGTGGACAGGTGTCTTTTACACTGATAACAAGTTCAAACAGGTGCCATTAATACAGGTAATGAGTGGAGGACAGAGGAGCGAGCTTCTTAAACAAGAAGCTACAGGTCTGTGAAGGCCAGAAATCTTGCTTGTTTGTAGGTGACCAAATACTTATTTTCCACCATAATTTGCAAATTAATTAATTAAAAATCCTACAATGTGATTTTCTGGATTTTTTTTCTCATTTTGTCTGTCATACTTGTCCTGTCTCTGTGTTTGTTGTCACCAGATAGGCTGTATAGGTTTTTACGGTCCGTTTGTTGTTTTTGTATTGTTCGTTTTTTCGTCGTCATTAAACATGTATCAAAGATACCACGCTGCATTTTGGTCCGACTCTCCTTCACCAGACGAAAGCCGTTACAATCTCTAAGGTCAGGGCGTGACAGCAGTCTTATGGCTTGGCGGTAGAAGCTGTTAAGGAGCCTTTTGGTCCTATAATTGGTGCTCTGGTACCGCTTGCCGTGCGGTGGCGAGAAAACAGTCTATGACTGGAGTCTTTGACCATATTTCGGGCCTTCCTCTGACACCGCCTAGTGTATAGATCCTGGATGCCAGGAAGCTTGGCCCCAGTGATATACTGAGCCATACGCACTATCCTCTGTAGTCCCTTATGGTCAGATGCCGAGCAGTTAACATACCAGGTGGTGATGCAAACGGTCAGGATGCACTCGATAGTGCAGCTGTAGAACTTTTTAAGGATCTGGGGACCAATGCAACATTTTTTCATGTCTTCTGAGGGGGAAAATGTGTTGTAGTGCCCTCTTCACAGCTGTCTTGGTGTGTTTGGAACATGATAGATTGTTGGTTATGTGGACACCCAAGAACTTGAAACTCTCGACCCGCTCCACTTCAGCCCTGTCAATGTTGATGGGGGCCTGTTCAGCCCTCCTTTTCCTATAGTCCACGATCAGCTCCATTGCCTTGCTCACATTGAGGGAGAGGTTGTTGTCCTGGCACCACAGCCAGGTATCTGACCTCCTCCCTATAGGCTGTGTCTTCATTGTCTGTGATGAGGAACTACCACTGTTGTGTCATCAGCAAGCTTAATTATGGTGTTGGAGTCGTGCTTGGCCACGCAGTCGTGGGTGAACAGGGAGTACAGGAGGGGACTAAGCATGCACCCCTGAGGGGCCCAGTGTTGTGGATCAGTGTGGCAGATGTTGTTGCGCCTTCTTCACCATGTTGTCTGTGTGGGTGGACCATTTCAGTTTGTCTGGGATGTATATGCCGAGGAACTTTCCACTTCCACTACTGTCCTGTCGATGTGGATAGGGCGGTCCTCCCTCTGCTGTTTTCTGAAGTCCATGATCATCTCCATTGTTTTGTTGACGTTGAGTGTGAGATTATTTTCCTGACATCACACTCCGAGGGCCCTCACCTCCTTTCTGTAGGCCGTCTGGTAATCAAGCCTACCAGCGAATGCTGCCTACCAGGTTGGTAATCAAGCCTACCACTGTAGTGTCATCTGCAAACTTGATAATTGAGTAATAATTGAGGCGTGCATGGCCACACAGTCATGGGTGAACAGGGAGTACAGGAGAGGGCTGAGAACCCACCCTTGTGAGGCCCCATGTGTTGAGGATCAGCGGGGTAGAGATGTTGTTTCCTACCTTCACCACATTGGTGCGTCCCGTCAAAAAGTCTAGGACCCAGTTGCACAGGGCGGGGTTGAGACCCAGGGTCTCAAGTTTAATTACGAATTTGGAGGGTACTATGGTGTTAAATGCTGAGCTGTAGTCGATGAACAGCATTCTTACATAGGTATTCTTCTTGTCCAGATGGGCAATGTGGCAATGTGCAGGTTGATTGCGATTGCGTCATCTGTGGACCTATTGGGGCAGTAAGAAAATTGGAGTGGGTCTAGGGTGTCAGGTAGGGTGGAGGTGATTTGATCCTTGACTAGTCTCTCAAAGCACTTCATGATGACGGAAGTGAGTGCTTCGGGGCGAAAGTCGTTTAGCTCAGTTACCTTAGCTTTCTCGGGAACAGAAACAATGGTGGCCCTCTTGAAGCATGTGGGAACAACAGACTGGGATAGGGATTGATTGAATATGTCCTTAGACACACCAGCCAGCTGGTCTGCGCATGCTCTGAGGACGCAGCTTGGAATACTGTCTGGGCCGGCAACCTTGCAAGGGTTAACACGTTTAAATGTTTTACTCACATTGGCTGAGGTGAAGGGGAGCTTGCAGGTTTTGGTAGTGGCCCTGTGTCGATGGCACTGTATTGTCCTCAAAGCGAGCAAGGAAGTTGTTTAGTTTGTCTGGGAGCAAGACATTGGGGTCTGCGACGGGGCTGGTTTTCTTTTTGTAGTCCGTGATTGACTGTAGACCCCTCCAACATACCTCTCGTGTCTGAGCCATTGAATTGCGACTCTACTTTGTCTCTACACTGATGCTTAGTTTGTTTGATTGCCTTGCGGAGGGAATAGCTACACTGTTTGTATTCGGTCATGTTCCCGGTCGCCTTGTCATGATTAAAAGTAGTGGTTCGTGCTTTCAGTTTTGCGCGAATGTTGCTATCAATCCATGGTTTCTGGTTGGGGAAGGGGTTAATAGTGGCTGGGTACAACATCACCGAAGCACTAATAAACTCGATCACCGAATTAGTGTATTCATCAATGTTGTTGTCTGATGCTATCCAGAACATATCCCAGTCCACGTGATCGAAGCAATCTTGAGGCGTGGAATCAGATTGGTTGGACCAGCATTGAACAGACATGAGCACGGGCGTTTCCTGTTTTAGTTTCTGTCTATAGGCTAAGAGCAACAAAATGGAGTCATGGTCAGATTTGCCGAAAGGAGGACGAGGGAGGGGCCTATATGCGTTGCGGAAGTTAGAGTAACAATGATCCTGAATTTTGCCAGCCTGGGTCGCACATTCGATATGCTGATAAAATTTAGGGAGCCTTGTTTTCAGCTTAGCCTTGTTAACCTAGTGGTTAGAGTGTTGGACTAGTAACCGGAAGGTTACAAGTTCAAACCCCTGAGCTGACAAGGTACAAATCTGTCGTTCTGCAGTTTACCCACTGTAACCCACTGTTCCTAGGCCGTCATTGAAAATAAGAATTTGTTCTTAACTGACTTGCCTTGTTAAATAAAGGTAAAATAAATAAATAAATAAAAATCCCCAGCTACAATAAATGCAGCCTCAGAATATGTGGTTTCCAGTTTACATAGAGTGAAATGAAGTTCTTTCAGGGCTGTTGAGGTGTCTGCTTGGGGTTGATATACATGACTTTGATTCTAATCAAAGAGAATTATTTTGGTAGATAATGCGGTCGGCATTTGATTGTAAGGAATTCTATGTCAGGTGAACAAAAGGACTAGAGTTCCTGTATGTTGTTATGATCATACCACGACTCGTTAATCATAAGGCATACACCCCTTCCCTTCTTCTTACCAGAGAGATGTTTGTTTCTGTCGGCGCGATGCCAGGTGGCTGTACCGACTCTGATAACGTATTTCGAGTGAGCCATGTTTCCGTGAAACAGAGAATGTTACAATCTCTGATGTCTCTCTGGAAGGCAACCCTTGTTTGGATTTCGTCTACCTTGTCAAGAGACTGGACATTGGTGAGTAGTATACCTGGGAGCGGTGAGCAATGTGCCCGTCTACGGAGCCTGACCAGAAGACCGCTCCGTCTTCCTCTTCTGCGACGCCCTTGTTTTGGGTCACCTGCTAGGATCCGATCCATTGTCCTGGGTGGTGGACCAAACAGAGGATCCGCTTCGGGAAAGTCGTATTCCTGCTGGTAATGTTGGTAAGTTGACATTACTCTCATATCCAATAGTTCCTCCCGACTGTATGTAATAAGACTTAGGATTTCCTGGTGTAACAGTGTAAGAAATAATACATAAAAAACAAAATTATTTAATATACAGGAGACAAAATTCACAAACTATAAAGCAATGGCAGAATCATATCTTAAGTGTAAAACTAACAATGACTCAATAATTCATGGCTTCTGGGAGTGCTACAAAGTCCAAAAGTTATGAGCAGAGTTAGAAAACTGTTTGATGTCACAATTTGAGGTCATATGGGGTAGAGTCTTAGAACTATTAGAAACATTGGGTGTGGATACGGTGGGAACGTGGGTCTGAGCAAATGTGATGTCATTAATGTTTGTGGAAATGTATGTATGTGAACGTTAAGTTATTTATTGTTTTTGCTGTGTATGTTTTTTGTATTTTGTAAAACTTAAATTAAAAATAAGTAAAGTAAAATATCACAAAAGATAATAGTGGTATCGCTCGACTCTCAATAAAATGGAATATAAATTTCATGTCGACAACATCTAAAGACCTGCATCACTATACTCAGCCTGATCTCATAGACCAGACATAACATAGTAAATGTAAATCCGAGACGGTCAAATTATTATGATATGTTACATTTGAAATGGTTACATAAGAGAGTGGGTACTTAAGGAAAAAATGAAAGTGGGGTGGGCGTATAACGCGAACATCTAGCAATCCAAAAGTTGCAAGTTCGAATCTCATCAAGGTTAACTTTAGGGTTTTAGCTAATTAGCAACTTTTCAACTACTTACTACTTTTTAACTAATTTGCAACTTCTTAGCATATCAACTAACCTTACCCCTAACCCTAACCTGAACTATTTAAGCTAACCCTAACCCTAATCCTTTTAGCTAACCTTAACCATAACCCTTTAACCTAACTCCTAAACTTAACCCTAACCTTATCCTAACTCCTAACATTAACCCATAGCTTAGCTAATGTTAGCCAGCTAGCCAATGTTTACCACCCAGTCTATGGCGCTGTTTTTCAGTACTGCGGATTCCATCTTTAACCTCTGAACCTCTATCTCTCTTGCTCCCCCTTCTTTCCCTCCTCTCCCTCCTTCTCTTCCGCCCTCCCTCTCGCCATCCCTTCCCCCATGTCTCACCCCTAGCTGAGAGGTTCCAGTAAAACACTCAACCTCCCCTCCCTCGCTCGCCCCCTCCCTGGGTCTGCTGTGCATAAGGAAGCCCCTGCAGATATCAGGTGTCAGATTTGATTGTTAGGGAAGAGTAGAGGTCTCTGTCTCACTGTGAGCCTGCAGTGATCGCTGTAGTGCATGTGTGCATCCCAAATGGCACTCTCTTCCCTATTTAGTGCACTTCATTTGCCCATGGCCCAGGTAAAAAGTAGTGCACTATAAAGGTAATAGATTGCAATTTGGGACTCATCCTGCCAGTCCCCTCAAAGCCACCCTAATGTTCAGACACAGTACACAGTATGTTCCCCTCCCTCCTGCCTCCGGGGGAATCCTCTAAAAATACAAACTCCTTTCCTCCTCCACATCACACCATCACCTCTCCTGTCCTCTCCCAGCAGGATTCTACATCTTTTAGATCTCTCTTTCTTTCTTTCTCTCTCACCGCTCTCGCTCTTTCCATCTCTCTCTTCCTTCTTCCCCTACCTCTAGCACTTTTTTTAATCTACGTTCCAACAGCAGCATACGTTTGAGAGAGACTGAGAGCTCACTGACTGTACATTGGAAGGCATTTTCATGTTATGTCTCTTACGAGGACTGTACCCTGTGAAAGTAACCCCTTTCTGCTTTACGTCAATATCATGTTCCCTACACTTTTGAACGGGATTGACAGTTATTATCAAATTCGTCAGAACACTGTCATTTAATATGTATATATACAGTTGAATTTGGAAGTTTACATACACTTAGGTTGGAGTCATTAAAACTTGTTTTTTCAAACACTCCACAATTTTCTTGATAGCAACTATAGTTTTAGCAAATTGGTTAGGACATCTACTTTGTGTATTGTTTACATACATTATTTAACTTATAATTCACTGTATCACAATTCCAGTGGGTCAGACGTTTATGTACGAATTTGATGGATGTTTAGATGTAGAAAAATGAGAATGAATGATAAAGCAGATAAATAAGACGTGTGTAGATGGTCAAGGGGAACAGCAGGTTGAGGGTTAGATATGGTCAGGGTGTGGCTGTCTGATGCCCAGAAAAGAAGGCAAGAAGGCAAGTGTAGAGAAAAAGAGAGAGAAAGTTTCAAGAAGGAGCAATTTCCAAATGCCTGAAGGTACCACTTTCACCTGTACAAACAATAGTACGCAAGTATAAACACCATGGGACCATGCAGCCGTCATACCGCCCAGGAAGGAGACGCGTTCTGTCTCCTAGAGATGCACATTCTTTGGTGCGAAAAGTGCAAATTAATCCCAGAACAACAGCAAAGGACCCTGTGAGGATGCTGGAGGAAACAGGTAAAAAAGTATCTATATCCACAGTAAAATGAGTCCTATATCGACATAACCTGAAAGGCCGCTCAGCAAGGAAAAAGCTACTGCTCCAAAACCGCCATAAAAAAGCCAGGCTAGTGTCACGCCTTGGTCTTAGTATTTTGTGTTTTAGTTAATTAGTTGGTCAGGCCAGGGTGTGACATGGGTTTATGTTTGTTGTATTTCTTAGTGGGGTTTTTTAGTTATTGGGATTGTGGCTGATTAGGGGTGTATTTAGTATAGGTTTGGCTGCCTGAGGCGGTTCTCAATCAGTCAGGTGATTCTCGTTGTCTCTGATTGGGAACCGTATTTAGGTAGCCTGGGTTTCACTTTGTATTTCGTGGGTGATTGTTCCTGTCTCTGTGTTAGTGTTCACCAGACAGGCTGTATAGGTTTTTCATGTTCCGTTTGTTGTTTTTGTTATTTCATGTATCGTCATTTGTTCTATTAAAAACATGAGTAACCAACACGCTGCATTTCGGTCCGACTCTCTTTCGACAAACGAAGAACGCCGTTACAGCTAGGGCTTTGGAGAAATGTCCTCTGGTCTGATGAAACAAAAATAGAACTGTTTGGTCATAATGACCATCGTTATGTTTCGAGGAAACAGGGGGAGGCTTGCAAGCCGAAGAACACCATCCCAACTGTGAAGCACAGGGGTGGCAGCATCATGTTGTCAGGGTGCTTTGCTGCAGAAGGAATTGGTTTACTTCACAAAATAGATGGCATCATGAGGCAGGAAAATATGTGAATATATTGAAGCAACATCTCAAGACATCAGTCAAGATGTTAAAGATTGGGTCTTCCAAATGGACAATGACCCCAAGCATACTTCCAAAGCTGTGGCAAAATGGCATAAGGACAACAAAGTCAAGGTATTGGAGTGGCCATCACAAAGCCCTGACCTCAATCCTTTAAAAAATGTGTGGGCAGAACTGAAAAAGCATGTGCAAGCAAGGCCTACAAACCTGACTCAGTTACTGACTCAGTTACACCAGCTCTGTCAGGAGGAATGGGCCAAAATTCACCCAACTTATTGTGGGAAGCTTTTGGAAGGCTACCCAAAATGTTTGACCCAAGTTCAACAATTTAAAGGCAATGCTACCAAATACTAATTGAGTGTATGTAAACTTATGACCCACTGGGAATGTGATGAAAGAAATTAAAGCTTAAAACATTCTCTCTACTATTATTCTGACATTTCAAATTCTTAAAATAAAGTGGTGATCTTAACTGACCTCAGACAGGGAATTTTTACTAGGATTAAATGTCAGGGATTGTGAAAAATTGAGTTTAAATGTATTTGACTAAAGTGTATGTAAACGTCTTACTTCAACTGTATATATCTATATTTGTGTGTGTGGATACATTTTCTGTACATCTGCGTAGATGCCTTTTATGATGTTTTTGTGCTGAATACCACTCAAATAGCCTACAAAAGTAAAAACAATAAACAACAAGCTACTTCCTGGAAAACAAGACAACACTTGCATGTTGATCATCATATTGACATTTAATGAGTTTGGGGTTTGCTCAATTGTTTTCAATAGCATAAAAACAATAAACATGATTTTTTTTAACTAGTCAAGTCAATTGAACAAATACTTATTTAAAATGACGGCCTACCAAAAGGCGAAAGGCCTCCTGCAGGGGACAGGGGCAAGAAAAACTAAAGTAGGATAAAACACACACCACAACAAGTGAGACACCACAACTGTCAAGGTCGTCGTAAGGAGGAGACCAAGGCGCAGCGTGATAAGCATACATTCTTCTTTAATTAAGAAAGAACTCTGAACAAACTAACAAAATAACTAAATTAACCGTGAAGCTAAATATGAGAAGTGCAGACAGGCAACTAAACATAGAATAAGAACCCACAAATACCCTATGGCAAATGGTTACCTAAATATGGTCCCCAATCAGAGACAACGATAAACAGCTGCCTCTGATTGGGAACTAATTCAGGCCACCATAGACCTACATATACCTAGACTTATAAAACCCCTAGATATACCAAAAAAAACTAGACAATACAAAAACTAACATACCCACCCTAGTCAAACCCTGACCTGACCAAAATATAAAGAAAACAGAGATAACTAAGGTCAGAGCGTGACAGTACCCACCCCCCCAAAGGTGCGGACTCCCGACTGCAAACCTGAACTTATAGGGGAGGGTCCGGGTGGGCATCTACACTCGGTGGCAGCTCTGGTTCTGGATGCCGCCCCACTTCTTTACACTGATCCCTCCGCCTTTGTAGAGCTGAACCATGGCTCATCGCCGGAGGCTCTGGACCGTGGATCATCGCCGGAGACCCCGGGCTGGGGACCGTCGCCGAGGCTCCGGACTGGGGATCGTCGCCGGAGGTTCTGGACTGTGGATTGTTGTCGGAGGATCCGGACTGTGGCCCGTCGCCGGAGGTTCCGGACTGTGCCCCGTCGCCGGAGGTTCCGGACTGTGGCCCATTGTTGGAGGTTCCGGACTGTTGCCCATTGCCAGAAGCTCTGGATTGGGTACTGGTCGCCGGAAGCTCTGGACTGGGTACTGTCGCCGGAAGCTCTGGACTGGGTACTGTCGCCGGAAGCTCTGGACTGGGTACTGTCGCCGGAAGCTCTGGACTGGGTACTGTCGCCGGAAGCTCTGGACTGGGTACTGTCGCCGGAAGCTCTGGACTTGGTATTGTTGCCGGAAGCTCTGGACTGCCAAGTCGCACTGGATACTGGTGCGTGGTGCCGGCACTGGTGGTACTGGGCTGGTGACACACACCTCAGGGCGAGTGTGGGAAGCAGGCACAGGATACACTGGGCCATGGAGAAACATTGGAGATCTGGGATGAAGAGCTGGCTCAATGCGTCCTGGCTGGATGCCCATTCTAGCCCGGCAAATGCGAGGAGCTGGAATAGAGCGCACCGGGCTATGAATGCGAACTGGAGACACCATGCTCATCTCTGCATAACACAGTGCCTGACCAGTCACAAGCTCCCCACAGTAAGCACGAGGAGTGGGCTCAGGTCTCCATCCTGACTCACCCAATCTCCTCATGTGCCCCCACCCCAAAAAATTATCGGGGCTGCCTCTCGGGCTTCCGTGCTAGCCGTGTCCCCTCATATCGTCGCCGTTCCTCCTGAGCTGTTTCTACCTGCTTCCATGGCAGAGTCCTGTCCCCTCGTAGTATCGCCGTTCCGCTTTCCATGCCTCTATCTCCTCCTTAGAAAGGCGATACTCCCCCGGCTGCATCCAGGGTCATGCTCCATCCAGTATTTCTTCCCATGTCCATACTGACTGCTCCTCCTGAACATGCTGCTTGGTCCTTTTATGGTGGGTTCTTCTGTCAAGGTCGTCGTAAGGAGGAGACCAAGGCGGAGCATGAAAAGCATACATTCTTCTTTAATTAAGAAAGAACACTGAACAAACTAACAAAACGTGAAGCTAAATATGAGAAGTGCAGACAGGCAACTAAACAGGGAATAAGAACCCACAAATACCCTATGGAAAATGGCTACCTAAATATGGTCCCCAATCAGAGAAAACGATAAACAGCTGCCTCTGATTGGGAACCAATTCAGGCCACTATAGACCTACTTATACCTAGACTTACAAAATCCCCCTAAAATCCCCCCCCCAAAACCTAGACAATACAAAAACTAACATACCCACCCTAGTCACACCCTGACCTGACCAAATAATAAAGAAAACAAAGATAACTAAGGTCAGGGCATGACAACAACACTACATAAAGAGAGACCTAAGACAACAACATAGCATGGCTGCAACACATGACAACACAGCATGGTAGCAACACAACATGACAACAACACGGTAGCAAAACAACCTGGCAGAAGTACAACATGGTAGCAGCACAAACATGGATCAAACGTTGTTAGGCATACACAAACAGCGCAATGGGCAAAAAGGTAGAGACAAAAATACATCACGGGAGCAGCCACAATTGGTCTTGATTGGGTCTTTGAATGTAGAGATAGAGAGTAGAGATAGAGAAGAGTGAACATTTTGCCCTGTCTTTTGGTGTATTATTGCCCCTGTCACTATTAACCTCTGAAAGACGGACTATTACACACTTGAACACCATGTAGAGTGCTTCTGATTACAGCATCTGGGAAGGTTATATGAACCTGCTACTTTCAGGTTGGTCTATTGTACTTGTGTCAATGCAGTTTTAAGTGTTCCAATTAAGTGATAATGCCAGAGAAGCCGTTGTTTGAAGGATATATTGTCACGGATGTTGTTAGGCCTGAGATGATAAACCGTGCCAGTATATCCTCCAAACACCAGCATCGAGGGCATTATCACTTTCATACAACGGGTTACCAACATTTTCAGATAATGGTTGACATATTTTAATAAAAAAATGTTATTTTGATGAATTGACTATTTTATGCTAGTTCTGACACAAGTCTAGGGTTGCTACCCAAGCTGGCTGGTCATTTGATCTATTGGTTTGGTTGCCAGAGAGGCGACCCAGTCGTTCAGTCTTTTTGTTCTGTATCTATAGACGCAACCCAGTCGTTCAGTCTTTTTGTTCTGCATCTATAAGCGCGACCCAGTCGTTCAGTCTTTTTGTTCTGTATCTATAGACGCGACCCAGTCGTTCAGTCTTTTTGTTCTGTATCTATAGACGCGACCCAGTCGTTCAGTCTTTTTGTTCTGTATCTATAGACGCGACCCAGTCATTCAGTCTTTTTGTTCTGTATCTATGAACGCGACCCAGTCACTTCAAACTGAACCTGGAAAGACTGCAAACTAACTGCACTTTGTTTCATTTGACCTTTTATCAATTGGCATTTCTTTGTATAGATCCATAAAAATGATGCCAACTGATTAATGATTTTGACTGGCTGAGAAATGCTGCCTGCCTGTCTGTCTCGTTCAGACAAGTTCATTACTATGGGACAGCTGGAGATCGAATTTGAATATTGAAACAATGTTGCAAATGTCGGAGAGACAGACAGCAAGGTTTATCTGCTGAAGCACTCAAAGTATCTTGAATGATTTCATATAGTATTTTAACCCAGGTTTGTCAGTTTTTCTCTCCTCTCTTATATGTCAGGATATTAATTAAAAAGCTTTGGGCTTTTAAATTGGAACAACAATGACTTAATTAGCCCAGTAAAATTCATAGAGAAACAGACCGCTTCTTCTTTCCTCCTCTCCTTCATTTCTTCCCTCTTTTCTTCTGTCTCTCTTTATTACAAATTAAAATAAAGGAAATAGCAGGTTCAAAGCAGAGAGATAATGTGTTGAGAAGTCGTTTCTGAAAGCAAGGGGAGACTGGAATTTAATTTGTCGCTGCATTTATTAGAGCCTGTTTGTATGAGAAATGACTGCTGCTTTCTGTTATTGCAATGTTTATACTTTTGTTCCAAACCGTTTCACGGAGTATACTGAATTCTAATCTTTCAATGGTATGCATTTATCAAAACCCCGCTTTATCTGTTCTCGGGAAAACCCCACTGTTAAAACTATTCAGTAAATAAGATTCACAACACATTCTGAAATACCTTCTGTAATAAAATAAGTTAATACATGTAACAGAAATGTAGAAGGGGATTCAAACGGTGATCAATGTCACGTTCTGACCTTTATTTCCTTTGTTTTGTATTCATTATTTAGTATGGTCAGGGCGTGAGTTGGGGTGGGCAGTCTGTTTGATTTTCTATGATTTGGGGATTTCTATGTTTCGACCTAGTATGGTTCTCAATCAGAGGCAGGTGTCATTAGTTGTCTCTGATTGAGAATCATAGAATCATACTTAGGTGGCCTGGGTTGCACTGTTTGTTTGTGGGTGATTGTCTATGTTAGTTGCTTGTGTCAGCACAGTCCTTACGATAGCTTCACGGTCTTTATTTGTTTATTGTTTTTGTATTCAGTATTCAGTTCTTTCTTTAATTAAACATTCATTATGATCACATACCACGCCACATTTTGGTCCTCTGATCCTTCTCGCCTCTCCTCTTCAGATAAAGAGGAGGAAGATCGTGACAATCAATACATCTATTCTATGTGCACTATTTCAGGCAAAAGAGTGGAAGCTCGGGATTTGACAAGGTGCTGTGCCGAAGAAGCTTGTATGAAGCAAGCAGTCACACCAGGAGAGTTGGAAAGGCTGATCTACATGGGCAGTGGAATGTGGTTTGTCCCTTCAGGCTGTGCCTGTAAACGCCAATGTGCAGTGATCTCATTTGTGATGACCCTGTTCTCACTTTTAGCAGCACAATTCTCAGTATGAGGCTCAATGGGGTTTGTGGCATCACACCATGTTGTGGTCCTGTTTACTTTGACTCAATGGAAGAGGAAAGAGAAAGTTTTGCCAATCAGGAGTCCATAAGCCTTGTATGTGTGGTGTGTATAGTGTCAATTTTAGGACCTTCTCAGTCCACTGCTGAAAATCACCTTGAGTTTGGTACTAATTGGGTTGCTTTTCTATGTGGATAGATGTTGATTTGTGTTTGATAGCAATACGCTCCAACATCTTTCAAATCGAATTACAGTGAAATAACCCTGTCTACATTTTATATCAGTAAATGAATATTACATATAATGTACCTTGATCATTAGGTAATTAGGTATCTATGGTAACATTTAATAGCAACACACTTTATTGTGTGTTTATGAGCCTTGTGAATGTTACTGTCTCTGGCGGCTCCGAGACAAGTTGGGACATAAATGGACCTTAATTCAAAGAATGGAGAAGTGAGGTGTGAAAAATAGACAGGGATCCTCAAGGGATCGTTTTTATGAGAGCTCAGGCATTGTCTCAGTCCTAAATGGCACCCTATTCCTTACATAGTCCACTATTTATGACCCTGGTAGGGAATAGGGTGCCATTTGGAATCGCCATCATTATTCCTCTATTTTATAGGGCTTAAAGGATGCTAGCTCCCGGCGGATATTTCTGGTGAAGATATTTTGTTTTAATCACAAAGGCTTGCTGTTAAAATTGATGAGGGAGGGAATATGAATAATTAACATTTAAATGCACTGACGGGCTAAGCTCTTCTTTTATTGGGCCTTTCCTTCACATTTACAGACACGTCTTTCTGCTATGCCAGGGTCAGTGATGTCATGCTACAAGAGCAGACCTGCCTGACTCACCTGCAGCTTGACTCACCTGCTTGTATGGCTGGTTGGTAGGTGTCCATTTTAGGACATCGTGAGTGAGTCTGAAAATAACAAGTAGACCTAGATGATATTTTTTTTTTAACTACTGTATAGTCAGGGCTTGTAATAGCACATTATACATGCTGAAAACACAAGACACATTACTGGCTCCAATACATTATACATAAGGCTATGTGAAGCACGTGCTGTTTTATTGTATTAGGGTCAGATGGACACTTATCACATTAAATTAGAAACGGAACATGTTGATGTCCATCACCTGCCAACCACTAGGTGTCACAATATTAACATCCAGAGATGTCTGAATGCGCACGCACACACACACACACACACACACACACACACACACACACACACACACACACACACACACACACACACACACACACACACACACACACACACACACACACACACACACCCTTATAGCCTGAATCACCAGTGATATTATTAAATGCTAAAAGAAGGTCTCTGCTGCTCACGATCTTTCATCATGCCATCTCTCTCTCTATCTCTCTCTCTCTCTCTATCTCTCTCTCTCAAAATTGTATTTCAATTTCTCTCTCTTATACCCCCCTCTTTCTTATGTATCAGAAGAGTTCCTTTAATGCTGGCTTTGGCAGGAACTGTGGTTGCCTGACCTTTCTGAGAATGTGAGAGAAGGTGAATGTTTTCCCTACTGTGCTTTTAATGTCATTAAACAACTGTAGTAGTGTGGTGGCTGGCAGGAAAGACCTGAAGCTGTAGCAATAGTACCACTGTCGCTGGGATGTTGAATGCCTGATGAATTGAATTCATTCCTATTTCTCCCGGTAACACTATGCTAATTCAAATATGTTACTGTGTAACTACATGTTAGTACAATGTTGATACTACAGTTATTACTGTATTACAGTAATAGTAGTATTGTGTATTGATTTACTTTCACAGAATTGAGTGATTGTACCAGCTACAATAATTCAGATAAGCTGAATAGACAAATCTCTTATGATTTCCCAACCTAGCAGGATCCTGAAATTACAAAATGACATGCTGTGGCTGAAATTAATATTGAGCTCACATTGACTCATTCACAGTTCTAATTATCTACAGTTTCATATAGAGCATGGAGGCAGATTTAGCTCCCCATGAGCGCGTCCCAAATGGCACATTATTTCCTGCATAATGCACTGCGGGTGTAGGACCTTAATCTGATCACTCGTTTCTTGCTGAGAATTTTCCCACAGAGAAGCTTCACTGAAAATCTGCACTAAAACATGGTTATAAAAACAGCAATGCACTTTTCATGTAGCTTAATTCATGCCAGCTAATAGCCTAACCATTGATCAAGCAACAAACATTTCAAATCGTGTTGATGCAGGGATATTTTGCTGAGACAATACTGGTCAAATTAAGATCCTCCATTTGTACTTTTGACCAGAGCCCTATGGACTCTGGTCAAAAGTAGTGGACTATATAGGAAATAGGGTGTCATTTGGGATGCAGATAATTTGATAATGCAGAGAGACTTCTGTTGGAGGCAGTTTATTGTTAAAATGTTACACAGTTAAGGGCTAGCATGCAGCAGCACACTGGTAGAATTCCATGTGGACATTAGCTTCAGGTCTTCCCTCAGAACCTGGGTACATTTCCATAGCTTTTATTTCCCCTGCATTGCTAGCTGGGCTGTGTTTGAGCTAGCAGTGACCTCCCCGTCCTCTGGGAACTTTGATTATTCCAAAGTTACGCCTCTTCCAGGACCTGAATGCGGATTGAGTTTCATTTGATTGAGAGACAGCAGCACAGAACTGAACTGAGGAGGAGGAGGAGAGAGGGGGATGAGAGGGAAAAAGGAGAGGCAAGGCCAGGAGTTTTCAAGGTCTTTTTGGAAGACAATGATGTGCTGCTATAACCCCTCTTCCTCTTGTCCCTCCTTCCCCTTCCCCCAGCTGCCCATCCGTTACATCAGTACCAGATTGAAGTCCTTTTGAAAGCCAGAACTGATAACAGAAAGACAGAAATATCAATCAAGACATTCATATAATGGGGTTGGAATGGGATTTTTCATATTGCAAAGAGAGTAATTCCCTTATACAGAAAACCCTTAGACTGTGTTATTCATATTGTGTAGGAGGTGTTGTGATGTGCACAGACTGCAGTATTATACATTTATTGTGAACATATCCTCTGAACTTATGACTGTGTTCTCGCAACGCAGTGTTGACATAACTCAGGAACAAGGAGGAGAAGGGACAACACTGAATTGCAGTTGACAGAGTCAGACAAAACTGTTAATGTTTGCAAAAACAAACAAAGATTTCACAAAGACCTCCTGGCTATTTTGACAAATATAAAAACCGTGTGTAGCCATTTGGATATGGTTGAAGCAACAAAGGTGGGTGGAGAAATATTTAGCATTCTAATTTAGATTGCTGCCCCTTATTAGTACTGAAGAAAAATGTTGTGAGGCAACTTTTTATTTATGCCATTATGTTCTGTGTTACAAAGATACCGTCTCATTAAACACATCTTAACACGATTCCTATCTCACTAGCTATAACCTGTCCGTAACCCTAACCATAAGGCCTAGATGAAGAACGTTTCCTGGAAGAGCCGATCTATAGCGTGATTGAAATTAGAGGCATTGTTACCGTGTTCGCGAAGATGGTAAACACGGTAAAGTCTGCATATGTCGGCTCAATCGGAAATTTGCTGTTATTTTCAATTTTGCTATAATGTGGACATGCCTCGATGCTGACTGAGTCTAGCCCTAAGTGACACATAACTAACATGTCGCCTTCACTGACTGCTAATATTTTGGGTTTTGCTGATATAAACGTTAATGGTTAAATGTCACTATGAAAAAACAGGAATGGAAGAAAATACAGACAAAAAAAGACAAAAAACACACACAAAAAAGGCAAAAACACTAACCAGGCCAGAAAACACATCTTGCAAACTGGGACTGTCTGCAGGTTTTCCTGTCTGTGATTGAAAGTCAGCATCATCCCCAGAGTGATCTGGCATTACACAGCAGACTAATTATAGTGATGTTGGAGTGGGGTTAGCAGGCTTCCAGCGGAGCCATTGAAGAGGACAAGCATCTGGATGGCATCTCACATCCGTCTGATAATGAGCGAATGAAAAGACAACAGCAGTTGAGATGGAGAGGCGAGACATATGTCAGGGTGCTTTTTTTGGTTTACTGTTTATTATGCTGTGCCGACCTCATGTTATTACAATACAGATACAAAGACACATGTTGGTTAGTGAGGTTTGTGTTCAAGAGGTTTTCCAGAAATCCTGTTGGATGATTTCCTGAATCATTAGGGAATAAGCAAGATATCCGGAAAACACTAAACAGGATTTCTGGAAAACCTGGGAATTTAGGAAAAGTAAACTGTGCAACCATAATGCCATGGTAGCACAGTTAAAAGAAAACTGGGAACTGTGGTAAAGTAACACGGCAGACTAATTATAGTGTTGTTGGAGCATCTGGATGGGACCCCACATCCTACTGATAATGAGAGACTAGAAAGACAACAGAATTTGAGAAGATGGAGCAGCAAGTCTGCGTGTTTAGTTTACTGTTCAGTTTAGTGCTGGGTCGACTGCCTCCACATGTTGCTCGTTACAGGCACAAAGGTAATGATAATACACGTCACCAAAGAGAAGCAAGCCAACTAACAAAGGCAAATGTTTGTTAGACAGGTTTGTGTTCAGGTGGGGGTAGCAATGGATGGCATAGACCCACATGATGTAAAATGGTTCATCTACATCATGGCAATAGATAATAATTACACTATAATGAAGGTGAGAGAAATTAAATGACAGATCATAAATCTTGCTCTGTTTGCACTGAATCCAAGGTAAGATGAATTCTAAGATCTCTTACTGATGTCTGTCTGTCTTTGATTCTTCGAATTCTGACACAATTTGTCAATACATTTAACTCCTTTGATGCTTTAATGATTTTGATCGGAAAGTAATCAAAAGATGTAAGTCTCCCTGGCTGTATGTGCTTATCGTCACTGCAAATGTAGGATCTTAATTCGAACCAGTTTGCTACAGCTGGAAAATAATCCTACAGCAACAGGAAATGTGAATTATTATGTGGACTATAATTAACAAAAAATTTTGTAGGGGTTGATACATATTTCATAATGGAAAATTAAGTCTGACATTTTTGCCTATTTAAACCACAAATACATTACAAGTTTGCGTTTCCTGACGTGCAGGAAAATTCTCAGCAACAAAATGAAGATCAAATTAAGATCCTACATCTGTAGGGTGCCATTTGGGACACAGTCACTGACTATTTCTGGTGGTAAAACAACACTACGCTGTGCTTTTTGGAGTGTTGAGTAGAGAGCTCTTCTCTTAATTTGTTAGTTGCGCTTGATTGCAATGGTGTTTGTTAAATAGAGGAATTTTAATTATAAAAAAATGCATAGAGAAAGGGAAAGAGACTAATAATTAGATTCACAATTAACTTTAGTCAGTCCCTGTGTTCTCATCAAGCGTGTCCTTTAACTAGACCCAGATACATAGCTAAGAAACAACATTCAGGCCAGGGATACAATCTGAACTAATTATTCAACTGGAATTCTTTCAACATTCATAAAATGCTTTGATATGATTTCCCTTACCTTAAATCACATTTTACAAGGCAACAGGTTCTAAGAGCAGATTTGAATGCTTCATAACTTTAAACAAACAAACAAAATAAGTTTTATAGCTCGTTAACTGCCAGATGAAAATGTTGGAGGCAAATGTGACTCGTTTCAGGAAACTAGGCCTATGTCACGAGTCACTACTTCACAGGAGTGCCATTTGAACTTAAATTTGAAAAGAAATCTACATTTTTATTCTGGAACATGTGAATGTTCATGTGCTTTAACCTAATAACAATCCTGTATGCCATCGGTAAATACAAATACAATTGTTAAATTACGAGCCTATTTGGTTTAGCCACGGAAAAAGTCAGCAACCTTCCCGCTAGCCATGATTGGCTGAGATAATGAGTTGCCTGGCCATGCCGAGAGATGAGTAGCGTGCTTCTGTCTATAATATGAGCTGGTTAGTATGTGTCGGGAATCCTTTCTAGTGCAGCCTTTTTGAAAGATTTCACGTTGTAGAACTGCGTAAGTTTTGCTCTCCACTTTCTGGAGGACCGAGTTTTGAAATAGGTGGAATTAGAGTATGAGAGCTAAGGAGATGGAGAAAATTCTGGCATTTGATTGCAAATATGCAGTTGGAGTTGAAAAGAGAACACACAGAAGGCTGTTGTATAAAACACCTGTCTCCAGATTACATCTTCAAACCAAGGTCAACTATGGCATCTGTGACAGGGAGGGAGAAGTGTCCATCCATGTATACGGTTAAGAGAGTCTACCTAGCTACGTTTTCAGATAATACACGTTTCAAATGTTCATATCTCGGAGCCATTTGCATTGCTATTTATGTGTGTAGTTAGCTAACATTGAAATTGGTTGGTTAGCTACCTGCAGATTCATGCAGGGTAGTAATGTTATGAGTTGGGATTATGGTTCATTATTTAGCTAGCTAGCTACAAAGACTTTACTATGCAAGTAACTATTTTAATAGAATGTTTATAATGCCACTGCGATGACTGTCCATAGACGTAGCTGTTAAATTCGCTCTGGCTATCTACTCTGATTTCAGAGCGCTCTCATCTGAGTGTGCCAGAGTGCAGAATAACCACACAGAATAACCGCAAAAAAGCGTAATTAACATTTTGCCAGCAACACAGTTGCAGTCACCAACGCTCTGGATATCATAAAAACAGTCTAACCATCTCTGCTAGGGCGAGTAAAATGGTCAGAGTGAGCTGTTCTCTCATTTGTGTCTGAAAGTAGCAAGCAAGCTAGCCAACGCTTGACTGCTGTTGTTAGGTCAGAACGCTCAGATCAACCGTACTCCTCGGCCAGAGCGTCCAGTGTGCACTCCGAACGTGCCAAGAGCAAAACCTCTGAATTTACGAACAGACAATCTGACAATGCTCTGAATTTACGAACAGACAATCT
This sequence comes from Oncorhynchus masou masou, assembly GCF_036934945.1. Classification (NCBI taxonomy): domain Eukaryota; kingdom Metazoa; phylum Chordata; class Actinopteri; order Salmoniformes; family Salmonidae; genus Oncorhynchus; species Oncorhynchus masou. Next base: position 16,584,545 of record NC_088242.1, read on the forward strand.
GACAATGCTCTGAGTTTACGAACAGACAATCTGACAATGCTCTGAGTTTACGAACAGACAATCTGACAATGCTCTGAGTTTACGAACAGACAATCTGACAATGCTCTGAGTTTACGAACAGACAATCTGACAATGCTCTGAGTTTACGAACAGACAATCTGACAATGCTCTGAGTTTACGAACAGACAATCTGACAATGCTCTGAGTTTACGAACGGCCAAGGCGCACTCTGAGCACTTTAATTTTACAAACACACCCATTGTATAATCTTTGGTTGTTTAGTACATGGCCTCAAATGTGAATCCTTAAAGAGATGGGTGGGGCTAAGGCTTCAGAGTGTGTGAACAATGCTGAATGTGTGTAGACAAAGAAGAGTTCTCCAGTAGGTGTACCAAAAATATTCAAGGGCCATTTTCTCAAAAGGGAGGATACAAATGTATCAACTTTCAAAGCAGAATAACTTTCCCATTGTTCCTCAACTGTACTGTATGATATATAATTTTGTAGATCTGAGTCTCTACTTTTATCCAATTTAAAATACACTTTCAAATTTTGCTACATAACACTGAATCGAGCCAGTCTGTCACAAATGTGATACAGTATTTTAAGATTAGTTACATACACATATAACAATTAAAGGGTAATCATTTTGAAACTAGTGACTGCTATTTGTAACATAGTAACATATTCCACCAGGCTATATATCATGCATAAGGTATCCACCTACACCTTCAATCAAGTCACATATTTTCACCTTACGGCTGAAGTGTACATACTTTTAGTAAGTGGTATGTAAGTATACCAGAAATACCAAAGGTTTCAAAGGAATGCTCCAACAGTGCAGTAGAATGTCTCGCAAATACAAGACAATACACAAATCATTTAAACAAGAAATCAAGAAGTAGCAATCCAAAGTAGATAGATATATTAGAGTGAGCATGTGTGAGAATCTAGAATATAAATATGTGATGTGCATAGACAGTATATAATTTGGAAATGAAGATGGCATGTACAGTAGTAGGTATATTAGGATGAGCTATGTCGAGAATATAGTATATACGTGCACAGTTAGTAACAACAGTATATAGACAGAATATGAGGTGAGCAGTGTTCAATGCCTCTATATACATGGGGCATTAGTCTCAAGGTGCAGGGCTGAGTACCGGGCACGTAGCCGGCTACTGATGGCTGTTCAACAGGCATATTTGAGTATCGTCATTGTACATCCTTGGCATTATAAAAAACAAAAAGTGATAACATCTCCCAAAAATAACTGCCACAACAAGGTTTTGTACTCAGTGTTGGTGTCGTTAGTGGTAATAAACTAGTAGGCATAACCTGAACAAAGTGAGGTTTTAGACAGAAACTTCAGAACTAAGGTCATTTTGATGAAGCTGGGAGGGATGTGGTACTGGACGTTTAATACGGCAATTCAGTGTCACCTAGATGGATGTGGTTAATTTACTATTCAGTCAGACACATTTAAAATGTGCTATATCATGGCGCACACCTTTCCTTTCATATTAGAATTAAAAGACATGGCCTGAGACAGGGTTAACCTTAAGATGACGTGAGTAGAGAAATCACAGTATTAAAATACATCCATGCTCTTCAATGTTAATAAAGTGTTGAAATACCAGACAGTGGCATATAAGTAATATGTCATCATAAATAACATGCAACTAATATGTCAGTTTAGTTAACATACTGTATGAATAACATGGTTCGATGTCACTATTTCAACGTATTCTACAGAGACCACGTTAAACACAAGTATTAATATACACATTCATACAGAATACTTTGACAAACATTTACTGTAAAAATTACAGCAATGTACTGTATAATCTCTGTCTCATGGTGACCACAGAGTGAGTTATACAGTAATATTGTGAATTAATTTGAACGAGTACAATACTTAAGCATACTGCATATGATTAATTACCGCTTTGGACATACATATTGATGAAATGACCATAACACTATTTTATGGAGCGTGGAAACAATGGTGTCAAATATAGACCAATGACTCAGAAGTAATGCAATCTGCTGGTGTTGCATTATGTGTTCTTATTGACACCCACACAAATGACTTTAACAGAGTTACTTTTGTTTGTTTAATCCCAGAAACAAACTAAAGTGAAGCATGAGCTGTTCCTACATTATGCCTTGTCTCACAGTCTCTGGATGTTTTTATAGAAATCCATGGTTAAACTTTATAGAGGCAAAGGGTTAGGATGTTCTTTTTCGCTCTTTCTTTCTTTCTCTCTCTCTCTCTCTCTCTCTCTGCTGCCCTGCAATATTAAACAGTATTCATCTTTGGGGTGACAGAAACCATATATGACCTCTCTATATCTGCACATCTCAGGAGAAGAAACTATTTACTGAGTAATGCCCAATGGCCCCTTGAGGGAGATTGCACTTTATCACAATATACAGTAGTGTAATAGTAAAGAGATGTAGAGCTATCTACATCATCATACATCTTTGAAAGCATGGTAGGCTACAGCATCCATCCATGTGCTGCATTAAAACACTTCATACATTGCATTCGAAAGGATTCATACCCCTTGACTTTTTCCACATTTTGCTACGTTACAGTCTTATTCTAAAATGGATTAAATACATGTTTTTCCAAATTCGTCTACACACAATACCCCATAATGACAATACCCCATGATCTACAACTTGAATGGAGTCCACCTGTGGAAAATTCAATTGATTGGACATGATTTGGAAAAGCACACACCTGTCTATATAAGGTATAGAATAATTAATACAACAAAATACACTGAAAAGATTAAGCGGATATTTTGTAGGATATTTATCTACTATGTTATGTATGGCATCACAGTGGGTGATCACATGATGCTGTGGGAAGAGAAAGTGGAGACATAGAGAGCTAGAGAGCAAGTATTTGATCTCCCCTATTTTCCTTCTCCTTGTTGTTTTCTATTAGCTCGCCAAGCAGACACCCTATAAAACAAGTTGCCTCTCCTGGCTGCCTGGCTGGCTGCTTCAATAAGTTATGTTGCCCTGTGTGTGTTTGTGTGTATGTGTGTCTGTCTGCTTCACTAAGTTATGTTGCCCTGCGCTCTACAAAGATAGCTTTAGGAAGTATTAAAGGAAGATAGATCAGTCAGACCGGAGAGGAGGACTACTTTATGGAAGACTTTGGGTTGGACTATGGCATGGGAGAGAAAAGAGGGAGAATAGAAACAGTGAGTTGTGGAGGGCAGGTGAGAATCAGAGAGATGAGGAGAGAATATAATCAGAATCAGAAACAGAGATGGGCCTTGACATGGGGAGAGAATATTGTCAGAAACAGAGATGGGCCTTGACATGGGGAGAGAATAGAATCAGAAACAGAGATGGGCCTTGATATGGGGAGAGAATAGAATCAGAAACAGAGAAAGGGGCAGGACATGGGGAGAGAATAGAATCAGAAACAGAGATGGGCCTTGACATGGGGAGAGAATAGAATCAGAAACAGAGATGGGCCTTGACATGGGGAGAGAATAGAATCAGAAACAGAGATGGGCCTTGACATGGGCAGAAAATAGAATCAGAAACAGAGATGGGCCTTGACATGGGCAGAAAATAGAATCAGAAAAAGAGTTGGGCCTTGACATGGGGAGAGAATAGAATCAGAAACAGAGATGGGCCTTGACATGGGTAGAGAATAGAATCCGAAACAGAGATGGGCCTTGACATGGGGAGAGAATAGAATCAGAAACAGAGATGGGCCTTGACATGGGGAGAGAAAAGAATCAGAAACAGAGAAAGGGGCAGGACATGGGGAGAGAATAAAATCAGAAACAGAGATGGGCCTTGACATGGGCAGAAAATAGAATCAGAAACAGAGATGGGCCTTGACATGGGGAGAGAATAGAATCAGAAACAGAGAAAGGGGCTGAACATGGGGAGAGAATAGAATCAGAAACAGAGATGGGCCTTGACATGGGCAGAAAATAGAATCAGAAACAGTTGGGCCTTGACATGGGCAGAAAATAGAATCAGAAACAGAGATGGGCCTTGACATGGGCAGAGAATAGAATCAGAAACAGAGATAGGGACTTGACATGGGCATAAAATAGGAGATGGGGCTTGGCACATGAATGTCTCTCTGATGGGCAATAGGTCTGTAATCAATACACTGACTTCCTGTGTCATCCCCATATGCCAGGGAGCCAATAGGTGTTGATGTGATGGCAGTAGTAATGGTAGTGGAAGTAGTAGCTAGTATTAGGCGGTGCTAGCATTGTAGTAATATAGTAAAATATAGTACAATTCTAGGCATGCTTTCTTATCACTTTTTTGCTCCCCTTCTTTGTTATTTACCCTGGTACAGACAGAGATAGTGGCTGTGAACTAGGTGATCTTACAGAGGCTGGTGGGGAGCTGAGTTGTGGTGAGAAAGGCATCACTGCTGCTGCTTTTCCCAGACTCCTGCAGGCAGGCTGAGGCGACAGGCTGCCTTCCAGTTGATAAAGTGAGCCATTTTGCACACCGGCAAGATTACTCTCAAGGACAGAGATTAAAGCAGCTTCTCTGTGAGTTGGAATGAGGCTACTTTTGATGAAACACACACACACACACACACACACACACACACACACACACACACACACACACACACACACACACACACACACACACACACACACACACACTAACACACACGTCTATACAAGGTCTGAAAGTACTTTAAATGTGAAAATAAAGGACAGTTTGTTTAAATCAAGGTCTAATTTATTGTGTCATACCTGCACAGAAGTTCCCACTCTCATGATCGTTACACATTTACATTGACATTACCTTGCTTACTTATGTCTCCCTTCTGAAATCCATATATCCCTGGCCTGTTCTTGGCACTGGTTATCATTACTCCGTAGACATCGTTTCTTTTCAGCTCTCGAAGGATATTGTTTTGGAGAAATTTTGAAGATATTTAATTATTTTATGTTTGCATGTGCGTGTGTGCGCCTGCATGCATGTAGGTGTATGTGTGTATGTGTGTATGTGTGGGGTGTGCGTGCATGTGGTACATGTGGTTTTGTGTGTGTGTGTGTGTGTGTGTGTGGGTGTGCGTGCGTGCATGTGGTACATGTGGTTTTGTGTGTGTGTGTGTGTGTGTGTGCATGTGCTAATGCAAATCTGTATCGCAGCGCCTTCAAGCGATGAATAACCCTGTACATCTTAGAATAGGCACTGGGAAGCTGAATAAAATTACAGATAGGGACGAGAATTATAAACTGTTCATTACTACTGAATAAATTGGGCTAATTAATAATCATAAGGTGCTGAAGGAGAAAATAAATGTATGGAAATTAGAATACCCTGGAAGTGAAGACAACACGTTCAAGACAACAAGTTCAACACGCTCTCGCACAGTTGTACAGAGAGCTGCCAACCTAATGTCCTTTTTGGCTACTTTGCATTCTACATACAGCTACATTACAACTTGCTATTGTCTGTTCTTCACGCCTCAACAGTTAGCTTCACTACCTGTGAGGTTATGTTTTCACATTACTGATATATAAGTGTACATCATGCACACAAAGTATCAAATCAAATCAAATCAAATCAAATTTATTTATATAGCCCTTCGTACATCAGCTGATATCTCAAAGTGCTGTACAGAAACCCAGCCTAAAACCCCAAACAGCAAGCAATGCAGGTGTAGAAGCACGGTGGCTAGGAAAAACTCCCTAGAAAAGCCAAAACCTAGGAAGAAACCTAGAGAGGAACCAGGCTATGTGGGGTGGCCAGTCCTCTTCTGGCTGTGCCGGGTAGAGATTATAACAGAACATGGCCAAGATGTTCAAATGTTCATAAATGACCAGCATGGTCGAATAATAATAAGGCAGAACAGTTGAAACTGGAGCAGCAGCACGGCCAGGTGGACTGGGGACAGCAAGGAGTCATCATGTCAAGTAGTCCTGGGGCATGGTCCTAGGGCCGCGGTTCAGTTGAAACTGGAGCAGCAGCACGGCCAGGTGGACTGGGGACAGCAAGGAGTCATCATGTCAGGTAGTCCTGGGGCATGGTCCTAGGGCTCAGGTCCTCCGAGAGAGAGAAGGAGAGAATTAGAGAACGCACACTTAGATTCACACAGGACACCGAATTGGACAGGAGAAGTACTCCAGATATAACAAACTGACCCCAGCCCCCCGACACATAAACTACTGCAGCATAAATACTGAAGGCTGAGACAGGAGGGGTCAGGAGACACTGTGGTATGTTGTTCAAAGTAGTATGTTGTTGTGTAGTGTCCACCAGTTGACTGTGCTTGGCTTGCAGTGGTATTCTAAAATAGACTGAGTGAAATTACATACACAAAGCAGATAAAACGTCAACAACAACTGCTCTATCCATGACACAGACTGACCAGGTTGTTACTGACTTGTTAAATCCACTATAATCAGTGTTGTTGAAGGGAGGAGACAGGTTAAGGAAGGATTTCTATGCCTTGACACAATTGAGACATGGATTGTGTATGTGTGCCATTCAGAGTGGAATGGGCAAGATAAAATATTGAAGTGCCTTTTAGCGGGGTATGGTCGTAGGTGTCGTGGAATTATTGTAATCAAAGGAAAGACTTTCAGATTTCTTCAAAGCAATCAAACTTTATTAGTAATTACTGCAGTAATGGCACGTTAACAATCACCCAATGGTGTAGAGTTAAAGCCCAAAAAACAGGATTCGGTTACAACTCTTTATAGTCCTTGTGACGAAGAACAGAAGAAAGAACGTTGAAATTATACAAAAGGTACATTGTGCTCTCATGCAACAGACATCGAGTTTTACATGGCGCCAAATATCTGTCTCTAGTTCATTTACTGCTTGTTTATACAGAAATAGTAATGTATCCTAGAATACTACATCCTTTCCTTAAATAAACTTGTTTCTCCCTTTTAACGACAGACAGGCACACAGACACTAATCATGGATTGGAATGCAATGCAGTCTTCAGGTTATCACCAAGCCATCATAAATCTACTTGTCAGCGTTAAATCTCAGGCTTGTCTCTCTTCACATAGACACAGGCAAGTTCTAACAATCCTATTGTGTTGCCTCTAAGAAAAACAGACAGTGTGAGTACTAAAATAGGATTATGTTCTAATATAAGAGTCGTGTGATTAACATAATGTTGTAATTATATGACATCCCCCCATCTTGAAACTTAGTCTCAGTTTAAAATAGGATTACAACTTTTTTTTAAACAGTAGTAATAATAAAACAAACAACATCCAACTCAAACATATAGGAAGAAAACAACTTCCAACTCAAACGTATAGGAAGAAAACAACTTCCAACTCAAACGTATAGGAATAAAACAACTAGTATGTTATCATTGTAAATAACCACTGGTTGGTTCATTGAGCTTTTACTTCCACATGCATTCTTCATAAAACAAGAAACATAAAAACAATAATTTATTGCATTGGTTCCTGCATGTGAGTGTCAGGTGCAACTATTTGAGTTTGTCAAGAACTGCAACGCTGCTGGGTTTTTCCACACTCAACAATTTCCCGTGTATGTCAAGAGGTTGGCCATCTAGCCAACTTGACAAAACTGTGGGAAGCATTCGAGTCAACATGGGGCAGCATCCCTGTAGAACTTTCAACAACTTGTCGAGTCTATTCCCCGATGAATTGAGGCTGTTCTGCGGGCAAAATGGAGGGGGGGGGGGGGGGCACTCAGTGTAGTATTATGTTGTGCTTGCCTTGCAGTATTATTGTGGAGACCACCTCAATGAGTGAAATTCTCTTCAGGAGAAAGTCAACAATTAAACCCCCTGGTAAGACTCGTCACACTAATGTCTCCTCATGGTGGGGACCTATCAGAGCAGAGAACAGTAATTAATTTATAGCTGGCTGACTGCTGTTCTACCACCAAACAGACACACCGAGTCCCTAAAGTGTCTGTGTGTGTGTGTGTGTGTCTTTGCTGAATATGCAAACAGCTGCCTAACTGTGTTGTTGTTTCATATGCACACGCAGGGAATAAACAAAATCCAACACCCACTGGACGGGCTGGTGGTTGAGAAATTAAACTAAATATGCAACATTTACATACGTTCTTATCCAGAGCGATTAGGGTTAGGGTTGAGTGCCTTGCTCAAGGGCACATCGGCATATTTTCCACCTAGTCAGCTCAGGGATTCGAACCAGCAAACTTTTGGTTACTGGTCCAAAGCTGTTAACCGCTAGGTCACCTGCCGCACATTTGAAAAGGTTATAACTGAAATGTAAATAGGGTATGGTGTGATATTAACACCGAATTGTGTTGACGTTGTGTTATAATGCACAGGGTCCATGAGAGAGAGAGAGCGAGAGAGCGAGAGAGAGATGTGGGAATTGTGAAAGAGATGGGAAGTTAGAGAGAGAAATGGAGGGAGAGAGCGAGAGAGAGATACACAGAGAGTGAGCTAGAAAGAGAGAAAGATATTTGAGAGAGAGATAAAGAGAGTGGGCTAGAGAGTGGGAAATATATTTAAGAGTCAGAGAGAGATAGATAAAGAAACTGAGAGAGAGAGAGAACTGTAATGTTTACTGTTTACTGTATTTTTTATTGTTTATTTCACATTTGCTTATTATCTTGTTCACTTGCTGTGGCAATGTTAACGTGTTTTCCATGCCAATAAAATCCTTGAATTGAAAGCGAGAGCGAGAGAGCGAGAGAGCGAGAGAGCGAGAGAGAGAGAGAGAGATTCTTCTCTCACCAGGGTGGAAGATGGAAAATTCAAGATTAAGAAGTTCCAGCATGTCCTCAGTAACTGGGGTGAATGACCTGCTGCTGAACAAACCTGGTTTCAGATTCTACTCAAAATCTTTCAAATACTTTGAGCGTTTGCTCCAGCCTGCAAGCTTAATCAAGCACAGATAAAGTATTTGAAATGCTTTCAAATAGTATTTGAACCCAGGTCTGCTACTGAATGGATGCGATGTTGGCAATGGGTTTCATCACAATCAATAACCACAATTTGGGAGATAGAAGCCGCAGTAACACAATTTATAGTTGGTGGGATGAAAAGAGAGGTATTAGTATATCACTTCAATTTAAAGTTGAATGCAAAGGTATGGATCAGCACCTCACAGAGACAGAACACAGAATACAATCTGCCTGTGAATTGATTTGGATGCAAAAGAAAGAAAGAAATACGCCCAAACATTTTATGTTATGGATCTGAATTTCTCATCGTATCACAACAGCATACAGTCTGTCTGCTTGTATGCACATTGATTTGGATAAGAAATAAAATATAGATTTCATGAATCTGAATGAGAATAAAAGCATCATTGTATGTCTGTGCCACTGCATGTACGGTCTGAATTATTGTGCTCCATGCTTGCATTGCCTGCGTGTGTGTTGCCCGGAGCTCAGGCTAACTCATTAGCCTCCTCCGTGCCTTACACTGTTTGGCTAAATTGGGTTAAAGAAAACACACATAACCAGGTTGGAAAACAGTTGAGGGCACCACTTAAATCAGGTCATCTTCTCCAAGGCAGAGCAGATCAGGGTGTTTGTGTGGGTGAGAGAAATATTGAGATTTGTGCTGTGTGTGTGTGTGTGTGTGTGTGTGTGTGTGTGTGTGTGTGTGTGTGTGTGTGTGTGTGTGTGTGTGTGTGTGTGTGTGTGTGTGTGTGTGTGTGTGTGTGTGTGTGTGTGTGTGCAAGAGAAAGAGAAAAATATATATATAAGTGTGTGTGTGTGTGTGTGTGTGTGTGTGTGTGTGTGTGTGTGTGTGTGTGTGTGTGTGTGTGTGTGTGTGTGTGTGTGTGTGTGTGTGTGTGTGTGTGTGTGTGTGTGTGTGCAAGAGAAAGAGAAAAATATATATATAAGTGTGTGTGTGTGTGTGTGTGTGTGTGTGTGTGTGTGTGTGTGTGTGTGTGTGTGTGTGTGTGTGTGTGTGTGTGTGTGTGTGTGTGTGTGTGTGTGTGTGTGTGTGTGTGTGTGTGTGTGTGTGTGTGTGTGTGTGTGCGTGCGTGCGTGCGTGCGTGCGTGCGTGTGTGAGAGAGAAAGAGAAAGAGAAAGAGAAAGAGAAAAATATTTTATTCAATACTATTATTATTATTTAATGCTCTTATTATTATTCAATACTATTATTATTATTATTTAATGCTATTATTTAGCTGCTTGCTGTGTACTGTTGGTTGGGCTGTACAAGGAAGCAAGGTTAGCTGTCTTACCCGTTGTTGTCTTGGCTAGCTCTCCCAATGAACACCTGTGATTGCTTTACGCCTCGCTTTATGTCTCTCTCAAATGTCAATATGCCTCCTGGCTAACCCAAAACCGGTCAACAGCTCTGCACCCTCCGCAGCTACTTGCCCAAGCCTCCCCAGCTTCTCCTTCACCCAAATCCAGATTGCAGATGTTCTGAAAGAGCTGCAAAACCTGGACCCGTACAAATCAGCTGGGCTAGACAATCTGGACCCTCTCTTTCTAAAATTAACCATTGTTGCAACCCCTATTGCCAGTCTGTTCAATCTCTCTTTCTTATCGTCTGAGATCCCTAAAGATTGGAAAGCTGCCGGGGTCATCCCCCTCTTCAAAGGGGGTGAAACTCTAGACCCAAACTGTTATAGACATAAATCCATCCTGCCCTGCATTTCTAAAGTCTTCGAAAGCAAAGTTACAGTTTTTTCCAATTGCTAACACACTAAAATGACATGCACAGCACAATTATTTAAACTGACACACAGAGAGCAACACCTCTTCTCAAGTCTCCAAAAGTCTAAACACATTTCCTGCTTTTCACACATTTTGCAATTCAAAATGGCACTTTTTAAATGCACTGCACACGGTTCTCTGCATAAGACACAACAATCTGACATAAAGTCACATGTTTGCCATTTCAAAACACTGCCATTCAAAATTACACTACATGAGCTAATTGGCCATTGCATGTGCTACCTGGCCAAACACCTCAATGGTTAATTGTTACCACTTCAATCAGGAAGTAAGCACTATGAAAAGACCACATGTGAGCACCTTTTGTTTTACAACAACAATGGAAGCCGTTGCAGAGAGAGGAAGAGGAAGAGGAAGAGGGAGGGTGAGAATGAGAGGGGGAGGAAGAGTGAGAGGTATGGGTAGAGCTGGTAGAGGAGTTCATGGTCAAAGAAGACAACATCTTTCAAATGAAATCAGAGCAACCTTTGTTGATCATGTCATCAACCATGGGCTGACAATGCGAGAGGCTGGACAGAGAGTACAGCTCGACTTGAGCCGTTTTACTGTCGCCTGTGTCATCCGGACATTTAGACTGGAGTACAGGTATGTAACCAAAATTTCTTTCACACTATGTAGTACACCCCATGTCATAGTGTATCAGTGGATGTAAGTACAATATTGACTGCAGTACACTACACGCAACATTGTTTCCCAGTGTACTGGATAACACCATATTGACTGCTTTTGTTATTTGTTTTCAGGGAGTACTGGAAATGGATGCTCATGCAATCCCACATGAGTTCATCTTTATAGATGAAGCTGGGTTCAACCTAGCAAAGACCAGAAGAAGTGGGAGAAACATCATTAAAGATGTTCCTGGCCAACGTGGTGGGAACATCACAATGTGCGCTGCTATCTCCAATACGCATGGTGTCCTCCACCGTCATGCTAACCTTGGACCATACAACACAGCCCATATTCTCACATTTCTGGACAGACTCCACAACATTCTCATACCACCAGAGCGTTTGAATGATGCAGATCATCAAAGAACCCAGTACGTTGTAGTATGGGACAACGTGAGCTTTCATCGTGCAGCCCCAGTCCAAAACTGGTTTGCTGACCACCCACCATTTCTCATGCAATACCTCCCACCATACTCACCATTTCTGAACCCCATAGAAGAGTTATTTTCGGCACGGCGGTGGAAGGTATACGACCGGCAGCCCTTTGTGCACATGCCTCTTGTGCAGGCTATGGAAGAGGCATGTGATGAGATTGATGTGGGTGAAATTCAGGAATGGATAAGGCACTCAAGGTGCTTCTTCCCTCGATGTCTGGAAGGGAAGATATTGCCTGTGATGTGGACAAGGCGTTGTGGCCAGACCCAGCTGTGCGGCAAGATGCTGCCTAATTATTTTTCTTGCCTCTTTTTTTCTATATATTTTTTCTGCACATTTTTTCTGCAATTTTCTTTTTCAGTTTACTGTTTTTTTGTGAGCATATTTTTGTTCAGTCCAATGTAAATATACAGTTTCTGCTGAGCATATGTTGCACTGACTTGTTTGGTGAATTAAAATAAATAAATAAACTGTTTCAAAAGCATGTGTGTGTATCTGCAAATATTTCTGCATCTGAAGATTTTGTGCATCTGAAGATTTTCTACAATTTGAACTATTTTAGTATTATGGCAAAGCATACTAAAGATGAGAGTGCTTTTCATTATGCCCAACAGTGTGTAGTTGGTTAGACAAAAATCTGGTAATATGAATGAAGTGTGTGACATTTCGTGCAAATGTTTGATTTTGATAATGCTATAATGCTTTGGTTGCAGTGCTTCATTTTGCAGGATATATGAGGTATTTTGCAGTTTGGGTGTGTGGTTTTGTGAATTGTGTTAAGTATTTTGACAAAACCAGCCTAGTTTGCAAAATTGTGTTTTAGCAAATGGGAAAAACTGTAATAAACAGATCACTGACCATTTCGAATCCCACCGTACTTTCTCCGCTGTGCAATTCGGTTTCTGAGCTGGTCATGGGTGCACCTCAGCCATGCTCAAGTTACTAAACAATATCATAACCGCAACAATAAAAGATTGTACTGCTCCGCCGTCTTCATTGACCTGGCCAAGGCTTTCAACTCTGTCAATCACCGTATTCTTATCGACAGACTCAACAGCCTTGGTTTCTCAAATGACTGCCTCGCCTGGTTCATCAACTACTTCTCAGGCAGAGTTCAGTGTCTCAAATAGTAGGGCCTGTTATCCTGACCATTGGCAGTCTCTATGGGGTTGCCACAGGGCTCAATTCTTGGCCCGACTCTCTTCTCTGTATATATCAACGATGTCGCTCTTGGTAATTCCCTGATCCACCTCTACACAGACAACACCATTCTGTATACATCTGGCCCTTCTTTGGACACTGTGTTATTAACAAACCTCCAAACGAGCTTCGATGCCATACAACACTCCTTCCGTGGCCTCTAACGGCTCTTAAAACGCTAGAAAAACTAAATGCATGCTTTTGAACCGTTCGCTGCCCGCACCCGCCCACCTGACTAGCATCACTACTCTGGACGGTTCTGACTTAGAATATGTGGACAACTACAAATAACTAGGTCTGGCTAGACTGTAAACTCTCCTTCCAAAATTAAATCTAGAATTGGCTTTCTATTCCGCAACAAAGCCTCCTTCACTCACGCAGCCATACATACCCTCGTAAAACTGACTATTCTACCGATTCTCGACTTCGGCGATGTCATTTACAAAATAGCCTCCAACACTCTGCTCAGCAAACTGGATGCAGTCTGTCACAGTGCCATCTGTTTTGTCACCAAAGCTCAATATATTTTTGTTTTATTTCACCTTTATTTAACCAGGTAGGCTAGTTGAGAACAAGTTCTCATTTGCAACTGCGACCTGGCCAAGATAAAGCAAAGCAGTTTGACACAAACAACAACACAGAGTTACACATTGAATAAACAAATATACAATCAATAATACAGTAGAAACATCTATATACATCTTTATACATGTGCAAATAAGGTAGGATAAGAGAGGTAAGGCTATAAATAGGCCATGGTGGCAAAGTAATTACAATATAGCAATTAAACA